>NW_022992023.1:378743-641243 GCF_902827175.1 Gymnodraco acuticeps
ACATACACACACACACACACACACACACAATCACACACACACACACACACACACACACACACACACACACACACACACACACCACACAGACACACACAGACACACACACACACACACACACACACACACACACACACACACACACACACACACACACACACACACAGCGTGTACAGTATCCAGTGGTTTTACATGAGAAAGTTGCAGCTCTTTCTGTTTGTGGCCTGGCTTGACTCCCCTAACAAGACTGAGTCAGCGAGTCTCTCAGCAGTAAAGAGTAAAGGCTCTGGCTGGACGGGATAAATGCTGAGCCTCGGAGAGATACTGACCCCCTCAACTCTCCCTCCAGCTGGCTCAGCCTCATGCACATATGATAAGCCTGCCTGGGTGAATGCATAGAGTGAAGGAGCACATGATGTAAGGCTGCTCTTGTTGGTGCTGACTCATCCCTTTGATTCCACTTCTGAGAATGTGTGGGTCTTCAGACGAGCCGAAGAGAGAAGGGCATTTGTTCTTGTTGGTCCTCTTAAGCACAGCCAAGATTCTCTGTGTGATCTGTGTGTGTGTGATTTATGTTGCACTTATTAGAAAGAATAATTCATAACAATGGAAGCATTACACACAATGCAAACTTGAAAGACATCTTCAGTGATTTATTTTGACAACTTCATAAGGTGTGGAAATCTCTGATCACAGGCTGATATGTGGGTAAAGTTTGAAAATGCATGATCCCATTCCCATTTCCCAATGTGCAACTAGATACTTTGAGTAATTCCTTAAGAAGTTGGATTTCCACATACCCAATAGTGGAATGCCTCTCTGAGCCCAGAAACCCATGTAAGGGATTTCTCACTGTGAAACTAAATGTGTAATCAAAACTATTGTATGAAAATAAGCACAACTAAATTGATAAACACTTATAGCCGGTTAACTAGTAATGATTACTACCCTGTGTTGCTATAATGTGGCCTCAGTCTCTGGACGATCTCCTTCCAGTCTCACAAACTGAATTTCCCCCTAGGAACCTGCTGCTTCAATTTATTTTAAAAACATTTTTTATTTGGTTTCTAACAATTTACCAAATTTCATGAAAATGCATCACAAGGTAACACTGTTTATAAAGGTACATCAAATGTAACCACCATCTCATTGCTTTCCGCATAGTGGCTTGTTATTAGACATTATAAAGCCCTTATTAATGCCTTGCATGATCATATTGTATTGCTCTGCTGAGTCCAGCTAATCCTCTATTATTTTATCACAGCGTTTCAGGTTGCCATTCCAGAGGTGCAGTTTTTCTAGTGATTATATTCAATGGTTCTTATGAAACAAATGGCTTAGTCATGCACACCGTCTGTCTCTCTCACTCTCTCTCAGAGTGTGTGCACGGAGAGTGAAGTGTGTGTTGGCGCTGAAGCAGGGAAGGTGGTTTTTGCGGTGTGTTAGGAGAAAGTGAGGTCCAGGTGAAGTCACCGTGGCACTGTCTAACCTGCTCAGGCTTACTAGCCCAAATACAGAAAATAATGGAAGAGTTTTCTGGGGAATGGTCTGTACTGGGTGCCACAAGTGGAGGAGGGGGGCTTTTTTAAACATATAAGTTGCACAAAGACAAACTCTCTGCAATAGTTGTTAAAAGAGCGTTGAGCCAGGCTGGACATCAGCAGCAGTGACACACCTGGCCTGATGGTGGCGCTGAGCAGATCCAAGACCCTGTGCCAAAAACAGCTGATGGATGCTGAGAGGCTAGAGCTGAGCGATACCTGGGTCTGCACTTTCTCCAGGTGGCCCAATGGATTCTGGAGCTCTGGAGCCAGAGGCTTTCTGGAGAAGAGAAAAGCTCACAACATGTTACAGCTAGGGCTGCACGATTAATCGATTTTAAATCGAAATTGCGATTTGAAATGATGCAATTATCAAATCGCAAAACCTGCTATTTGGGATACACGTTATACAGTGCGTCGGATTCAATGTTTTTCTTGTGTGTCAGTCATCCACACCAATCAGAAGTGCTGTGCTCCACATGTACCAGCCATTGTTAACCAATCAGAAATGGCCCAAGGTAACTACACATACGGCCAACAACAACACTGCACGTGAAACGCCCATGTGTGAAGACGTTTCTAGCAACATTCATGGTGTGAATAAATAGCTTCAGCCGAGCCAGAAGCAACGTTGGACAATTTAGTCCCGAAGAAAAGCAGCACTTCGGTTGTATGGAAATATTTCGGGTTTAGGACGACGTGTGCAACAAAAGCAGGTGGAAAAGTCGCTACATCCCGAGGCAACATCACAAACCTGTATCAGCACTTGAAAAAGCACCACAGGCAGCTCTATGACGAGTGTACGGTCAGAAACTGTCGGGGAACTCACGCAGCGTCAGAAAATAAAACCCTCTCTCTTTTCCTCCGTACCCAAATCTTTTAAAAACGGGGGTACAACGAGCGGATACAGATTCCATCCGAGCTGACGTCAGACCGGAATAATTGGCGGCGGACCCACAGAAAGTTGCCATCAGAAACAATGCCTGACGTGTTTTGGATTTATTTGTTTACATTAGCTAGCCTCGCTAACACTCAGAGCTAACCTGTACTGGAGAGCACATGTGTTTAAAAAGCAGGAAATAAAAAAAGAACTCACCTTGTGATAAACCTGCAAGAGAAAAAGCATTTGAGCTCCATACTGTTTCAGAAATAATCCTTGCTGTGGTTTAGAACAGGATGGCGTTTTATCACAGCAGAATTTAACTTTATCTCCGGTAGAATTCTGATCAGGCATTAGCTCTGCCTCCTCTTTCTTTTTTTTCAAGCTAAGGACCCAAAATCTGCGTTTCTCTAACAGGGCTTCAAAAGAGGGGTATGAGCAGTATGAGGCATGGCTAAAATGGGTGATCTGTTTGGGATTTTAAGCAAAAAACTTCACAGACATGTTTTGTATAGGTATGGCCCTACAATATATTTGTCAAATATAGCATGATAGGTCCACTTTAAGCAAACTAGTGTTTTAGAGTTGTTTGCGGCTGTTACGCCGTACGAATAGGGTTTACGAAGGCACCGTGAGAACCAATTCCATAACGCACTACCTGTTTTAATGCATGTAAAGTAGGGATGCACGATATTGGTTTTTTGAAACCGATACCGATAACTTCCAGCTTCTCAAGACCGATAATAAAAAAAAATGTACGCCACTAATTATTTTAACGCGATTAACGCATGTGTATTTTATTTCCTCGGCCGCCCCGTAGTTTCAGAGCGCATCGAGTTTAAAATACCATCTACAAGCTGATGCTGACAGCCCCGCTCCTGCTGCCTGCTTGTGGCAGACCACACTTCCACGCTCACCGGCAGGCACCGACTGGCCATCGGGAGGACCAGGAGGGTGTGTGTATGTGTGGCCCGAGCGAGCGAGAGAGAAACCTTACGTGCATTGTTGTTGTTAGCATCTGGTGCTAGCTAGCTGCGCTAACGGATATACGGAGCTGTTTAAATGAAAACAGAGGAGCGACATTTCGCCACAACTGCGCCGAGCACTTGACTTTATGCAGGAAGCCAGACAGTGGGACATTGTACGAAAAGTCAGCACACTCAGCACGGATAGTGCGCAACATGATTGCAGCGTCCAGGCAGCTCCGGTTCGAGCATATGCCTTGAGTTGCACATAGCTCCAACGCCCATACCACCGACGACATGTTTGTTTACTGTCCTGGCTTCACGAGTTAGGGAGCGCTGGATTAGTGAAAAACTCCCCTCTTCCTAAACCACTAATACCACAGTACTGGCAAACCGGGAGGAGCCAAGTGAAAAACAAGCGCCCCTCATCCCAATCCACCCACACCGCAGTATTTTTTTCTTTTTTTTTACCTAAAAAATATATTGTATATTATCGGGGCTATTAATACTGGTATTGGGTTTATCGGGATGACGTCATATTTCCTAATATCGGACCGATAATTATCGGGCCGATAATTATCGTGCATCCCTAATGTAAAGGTATTTTTATGTGTTTCTCTTGCACTTTGTCCTGGTCCACAGGCTGTATTTATTGTTCGCCTGGTTAGTTTCTAAAGGCTCATCACGCTCTTTAAGTTTCTAATCGATTACGAGGCGTCCTGCAGAGTTCTGTTTATTAAATCCTACAGTAAAGAAAAACTGCTTCTATATCCTACGACCAGTGAACGCACCACCATGTGTGTGTTTGCATTACTACTAGTGGTGCACGATAATTATCGGTCCGATATTAGGAATGATGACGTCATCTCGATAAACCCGATAAAAGTATTAATAGCCCCGATAATATACAATATATTTTTTGGGTAAAAAAAAAGAAAAAAATACTGCGGTGTGGGTGGATTGGGATGAGGGGCGCTTGTTTTTCACTCGGCTCCTCCCGTTTTGCCAGTACTGTGGTATTAGTGGTTTAGGAAGAGGGGAGTTCTTCACAAATCCAGCGCTCCCTAACTCATGCCTGGCTGTGACGTAAATGGTGTGCGGCCGTGAAGCCAGGACAGTAAACAAACATGTCGTCGGTAGTATGGGACTATTTCAAAGTTTCAGAGTTAGATAGTTCGCTTGCTATTTGTATTAACAAATGCAATGCAGAAGTTCCACGAGGAGGGAAAAAGGCAACGAGCTATAATACTTCCAACCTGATTAGTCACCTGAAACATCGCCATCGCTACGATGGTGTGTTAAAAGCGTACGAAGACGCCTGCGCTAATAAACTAGCGGTGAATCCAAAGCCAGCTGCAAAGGCACCGGGGCTTTTACCTATCGACCAGGCTTTTGGAAAAGGCAAGAATTTTATTTGGGAAAATAAATATGGTCAAAACTGTTCTTGGCTTTGTTTTGTTCATAGTAGTAATGCTCATGTCATTTGCTCACTACTAGTCTTTTTTTTACCACCAGGTGTGCAAAAACTACAGGTACATTTAATATATATATATATTATATTATTATCGGTTATCGGTATCGGTCTTGAGAAGCAGGAAGTTATCGGTATCAGTTTCAAAAAACCAATATCGTGCATCCCTAATTACCAGAGGTGGGGACTCGAGTCACATGACTTGACTCTAGTCAGACTCGAGTCGCATATTTTTTGACTTTAGACTTGCTTGACTAACATTGATAAAAGACTTGACTTGACTTTGACTTGGTATTCATGACTTGAGACTTGACTTAAGCTTGAGATAGATGACTTGAAAGGACTTGACTGTTTGAAATAAAATATTTGCTTTTGTTTTTGTAGTG
The DNA here is from genome assembly GCF_902827175.1 of Gymnodraco acuticeps. Lineage (NCBI taxonomy): Eukaryota > Metazoa > Chordata > Actinopteri > Perciformes > Bathydraconidae > Gymnodraco > Gymnodraco acuticeps. Next base: position 383,987 of record NW_022992023.1, read on the forward strand.
AGATATTACGTTTCGTTTTTTCGAAAAACGTGATTATAGCGCCATGAGCGCAAACATGGCAACCCACTAGAAGGCAGGAGTCTCAGTTAACATGGCAGCGGCTAGCGTTACTCCACAAATAGTCAAGTTTGGATTCAAGGATTATTTTGTCGATGACGGTAATAAGAAGAGAACAGCGGTATGCAGGGTCTGCAGCATAAAGATCAGTGACACGACCACCACAACATCCAACTTCATTCGTCACTACAACAAACCCACAGAGAAAGGTGCGTGCATGTGTTGTGTTAGCTAGAAAGCTAACGTTAAGTTAAAGCTACGTTAGACTTGTTTTCCAATCGATTAAGCAAAGAGAAGACAAAACGGTAAATGAACACTAGAACCGCCAAGGGATTCATTTTGACTAACCCTGATACTGACGGGCTGTCAGGAGGGGGGGAGAGAGAGAGAGGAAAAGAGATGCCTCGTTTATTTCCCCTGAGTTGTTATCAGAAGTTACTGTAAACTGTTGAATAATGTAGTTCATCTACTTTTAGTAGTTTGTTTAAATGTTTTAATGATGTTGTTTTTGTTTGTAGAAGTGCATCATTCCTTGATTTATTGTAAAATGAATCTGAACTTTTTGATCTGTTATGATGATAAACTGAAGCCATTTCTAAATGAACCCAATTAAGTGAGTTTTAAATCTACTTAGTTTATAAGGAAATGATGAAGAGGAACACATTACATGATTTGAAAATGATATCTATGTAGGTGCTGACGCTGTTGGCGGTTCTAGTGTTAACAGACATTTAAATTAAATATGTGTACTGGCAAATGCCATATATGATTTTCTTACCTGGAATTCTGCCTTTTTGAACAGACTTTTTGAGTCCTAGCTTATTGTCTGCAGTTCTAGGGTTAATATTGATCTAATATGATTGTCATCGGTCTAAATTAGATTTCAATGATGAACTGGGTATGTAATGAAGATCATAGTGTGGGTTACATCCATTTTCATAACCACTGTCTTTGAACTGATTTAAATGCGGAAACTGGGCTTATTCATCAGAATTTTGTATGACTTGACTTGACTTGCTTGACTCTCACCACAGTGACTTGGGACTTGCTTGATACTTGTAGGTCAAGACTTGAGACTTGCTCATGACTTGCACATGTAGGACTTACTCCCACCTCTGCTAATTACTACTAACATTATGATGCTTTCAGGTACAATCAGTGAAGAGTCTGTGTATGTGTATGTGTGTGTGTGTGTGTGTGTGTGTGTGTGTGTGTGTGTATGTGTGTGTGTGTGTATCTGAGTGTGTGTCTGAGTGTGTGTGTGTATGTTATCTATGGAAACACTCTCCTGTGGATGTCCTTTTAGATTATATATATATATTAGGGCTGTCAAAAAAAAATTAACGCAACTAATTATTTTAACGCGATTAACGCATGTGTATTTTTTGTTCCTCGGCCGCCCCGTAGTTTCAGAGCGCATCGAGTTTAAAATACCATCTACAAGCTGATACTGACAGCCCCGCTCCTGCTGCCCGCTTGTGGCAGACCACACTTCCACGCTCACCGGCAGGCACCGACTGGCTATTGGGAGGACCGGGAGGGTGTGTGTATGTGTGGCCCGAGCGAGCGAGAGAGAGACCTTACGTGCATTGTTGTTGTTAGCATCTGGTGCTAGCTAGCAGCGCTAACGGATATGGAGCTGTTTAAATGAAAACAGAGGAGCGACATTTCGCCACAACTGCGCCGAGCACTTGACTTTATGCAGGAAGCCAGACAGTGGGACATTGTACGAGAAGTCAGCACACTCAGCACGGATAGTGCGCAACATGATTGCAGCGTCCAGGCAGCTCCCGTTCGAGCATATGCCTTGAGTTGCACATAGCGCCAACGATCCATCACACACACACACACACACACACACACACACACACACACACACACACACACACACACACACACACACACACACACACACACACACACACACACACACACACACACACACACACACACACCACACACACACACACACACACACACACACACACACACACACACACACACACACACACACTTGTATTGTATTATTGTATGAGAGAGGTTCCAGGTTGAATTGAGGCGAATATTTGTAATGTTCTGAGGTTGTTGTGTTTAATATTCATGAGAATATTTGTCATTGTTCAAATGATAATAAACATTAGCATAAAGCATATTTGTCCACTCATATGTTGATAAGAGTATTAAAAACTTAAAAATATTCCTCCAAGGTACATTTAGAACAGATAAAAAATGTGCGATTAATCGCGATTAATTATTTTAATCGACTGACAGCCCTAATATATATATATATATATATATATATATATATATATATATATATATATATAATCTAAAAGGACATTCACAGGAGACAGATATTGCGATTGCGGCCCCCGGCTCAGGGTCACAAACCCAGAGAAACTGACTGCATCAAGAAAAAACACCCTCTAAGAGACTCCCAGATGTCGTCTCTATTTTAACATTGGGTTACAAAGTGTCTTTGTTGTAGTTTTACTGAGTGTTTTTATCATGAGAGCTGCTTATGAAACAACAAACAAACACAAGTGGCATCTCCTAAACCTCTTCCCTGGTAATGCATATGGTGATGTAAACAAGCAGGAATACTACTCACCGGAGTTCAGATTTTATAAACTCATTGGAGATTTGCAAACTTTTAAACAGCGATGGTGTTATAAAGAACTTGTTTGTTATATTATCATTGGTGAATTTCACCTCTCTCTATCTCTCTTCAGTTTCTCACTCTTTATGTTTTAGTTTAAGTGTAAAGATTGTCGGATCACATGATAACAACTGCAGTGTGAACCAATAACATTCACGTTGATGCGCCAATGTCCCTTATGATTTAATGCTCATTCAAACACAGTGAACTTGGAGCCATTATCTTTCCCTAGGACCCTTCAAATCACTGATCTGTTGATTGGTGGATGTTTTGGAGACCTGCCTGAAAAAAAGCACAAAGATCCATCTGGGTGGTCCTTACACGCAACGAAATGAACTCCAGAGACATCAGCCAATTCCGGAGCATCTTGCTGTTAAATGTAGAAGTAAATATCTTCTTCACAGTAATGGCCAAAAGGATGACCAACTATTTGACAGAGAAGGGCTATATTGACAACAACTGCCAGGAGGCTGAAGTCCAAGGCTTTCCAGGGTGTGTAGATCACTCTGGAATGATTTGGGATCAGATCAGAAAGGATAGTTATTTGACCTTGACCTCACCAATGCGTATGCATCAGTCCCACATCAGCTGATTAGCTGCACCAGGGAGTTCTACCCTGTGTAATTCTGTCTTAAAGAAAACCACAATATTGATCCCTGGCTCCTCAAGTCTGCATGTCAAAGTGTCTCGGACACGATACTTAACCCACACTTCTCCAGAAGGCATAGCCTTCGGTTTGTGAGTTTGTTTGTGAGTGCACATGCTGAAGTGTATGGTTTACCATGTCCTAGATCAGGGGTGTCAAACTCAAATACACAGTGGGCCAAAAATAAAAAAATCGTTACTAGTGGAGGGCCGGACAAACTTATTGAAATGAACTTATTGAACATATTAAACCTGGAACTAACAAAGCTTAAATGATTGCCTATAAAACAACATTAAACATTAAATAATCAGTTGCATTCATTTCAGTTCTGAATGAGAGATAAACCTCTTACATGTGAACGTTTTGTGGAAGAACCGTAACAGATATCTGTGAAATTTCAAAACATGAAGCATGTCAAGGAAGTTGAGTATCTGAAGTGTAATTTGTGTGTACTTTGGGGTTAATAATGTGGCCTTTTTGGCAGTTTAACTAAAGGTGTGCGGCTGCTACCATGAGGAAATATCAGCCTGAAATTACAATGGGCTTTAATGGAGGCATGTTGAACGTTTTTGTCACTTCATGCCCTCAAGAGGCATTTTGTTTAATTATTTTTGCTTAATTATTTGTCCTTTTTCAAGCTATGAGATGTTGTCCTACGTTTGTCATGATAAATTATGTCTTAGGAATGTAGGGTTTGGGAATTATGGCAGGTTTAAAAAAATATATATGAAGGCAAATTTCAAGATTTTCTACCCTCTAGCTGTGACATCACGCACTCTAGTTAATGTTCAAATCTGAAGAAAACCTCGAAAACAAGGTCTGAACAATGTTTAATATCTCTAAAAGTAAGAATCAGATTGTTTTACACGAATAATGTCAGAAAGATGTGTAACATTTTAAAGTTGGAATGAGGTTTCTGAGTGAAAGTATGAATGAACAGTTAGCAGTTGAAGTCGCATGAAGTTTTGTTGAAGTCTGAAGATTTCCTCCATTGACTTCAATGTTAAAAATGTGATGTATTATGGGATGTATCTCTGGAATGATGAAAGTTATGAATGAGAAAAGTAATAGCCATCGATTCCCAACCGAGCTGAACGTTTTGATGTTTGAACGGAGTTTCTGCGATGTTCAATGCGGGAGGAGAAGCGCGGCAAAATACCGGCAGAATAATAATAAACTTTTCGTGCGTTGAATAACTACGGAGCCCTGGAGGGTTCATAGAGAGAAAAATAAATAAAACGTGGCCACGTTTTACTTTCTCGTGCGCACGCTTTAGTAACTCGTAAAGCGTGGCCTCGTTTTATTTAAATTGAGGGATTCCTGTCCTTGACTCACAGTATCTGCTGCCCACAGCTGTTTTATCGAAGGAAAACCTCCTTCACTTTATGAAATCTCAGCGGCACCAGTGGCCTGTACTACGAAGCAGGATTGGCTATTTACACTATTCATTCATGAAGTATGATGCTGCGCTGTCAGCACGCGTCTCCATGTTTGTGATTGGTCAAATGTTGCTAACCCCGTCCCTTTCACCTGAGCGCGCTCTCAGCCGGACAGAGAAACCCTGGTTGATTTACTGAGTTGATAACCAGCTTCGTAGGACCGCTTATCGACATCGCGTTTGTTAGGGTCAGTTAAGCCGGGTAAATCGAACATATCCAGGTCCAGGGTCTGTTGAACTGGCTTCGTCGTACAGGGCACTGGAGGCAGTAACGTGTAACTCAGCAGAATCTGAGAAGAGCAGCACCAGCTGCAAAGAGCTGTGCCTTTTATTGTTTACTTCACTGCGTTTCCCTTCATTAGAACCGCTGAATAGAGATCGAGGCTGCTACGTTTAACCACACACACCTATACACACATCGAACTACCAGAGTATTCCCCCTCGCTTTATGAAGGAGATGTCCTGTCACCGGGGCGCATGATGTGTGTGTGTGTGCTCAGCTCCGCTCTGTGTGCGTGTTCGTGTGTATCCGACACCACCGGCATTTGTTTTCAAATTACCACGAACAGTACTTTAAACAAATCTGGTTCCCCATAGTTAAGTGTATTCCCAAGTGAAAGAAATGTGTTTAATCTTAATCTCGATGTGCTATAGTCCTGCCGGAGTGTACCGGAACGAACGATACTATCATAAACAAATGCCCCCACACACACACGCACACAAAACGAGGCCATGCTTTATTAACTCGTGCGCACGCTTTAGTAACTCGTGCGCACGCTTTATTAACTCGTGCGCACGCTTTAGTAACTCGTGCGCACGCTTTAGTAACTCGTGCGCACGAGTTACTAAAGCGTGCGCACGAGAAAGTAAAACGTGGCCACGTTTTATTTATTTTTCTCTCTATGAACCCTCCAGGGCTCCGTAAATAACAGTTAGTTGGACTAAATTAAAGTATCCTGCGGGCCGAAATTAAATCCACCAAGGGCCTGATTTGGCCCCCGGGCCTTGAGTTTGACACGTGTCCTAGATGAAGGAAGGACCAGATCCATTCACAGCATGGTAGGCCAGTACCAGTGTCTTGAAGCGGATTTGGGCAGCCACCAGCAGAACTGGGAAAACTCAGAGAGGTGGAAGACCAGTCCGGCCGCTGCATTCTGGATGGACCAGCCAGGAGGGAGTTGAGGTAGACAAGGTGTGAGATAAGAGCCTGGACCAGGACCTGCGTGGCCTTCTGAGTCAGTACTGGACATATCCTCCTGATGTCGTAGAGCAGGGTTCCCCAATTATTTTTACCAAATGGCCAAATGTTGTCAAGCATTCAAGAGCCAAAATGTCTAGTTTTTTTTCTTTCTGATGGGGCATAACAATAAACCGAACAAAACATCTAAAACAACAAAGTGAACTCTGAGAGTTTCATTTAGTTACTTTTATAATGTCATTCCAAAATATAACGCATTATCAGTTTAAATGTTAAACATGTTTACCAATTAATATCAGGCTGTAAACAACAAATAGTATTGTTTTTTTGCTTTTATATTTCTTTTGTTTTTAATATATATTTTTTAAATATTGTATTACATTTGACCAGTTAGTCACAAAGTTAACCAGTCTTGTTACAGTATCCGTCGTCTCTAATTGTTCCACACAGTCTCGCTCACAACGTTGATTTGTGAATAATGCAGTGAAATGTCAGGAGTGCTGGGTCAACGGCGGAAAGCCTTGCTTACTTGGCTGTCCAACCATAGAGGGAGCCCCGTCGGTTACAACTGAGACGATTTTACTCACATTCAAGCCATTCTTTTCGTGTGTCAGCTCGCTAAAGACTATTTCCCGGTCGTGCGCCCGGGCAGAGGAAGCAAACACAGCAGCTCTTCCTGGAATATCTTCGCATCAAAAAAACGTACGAACACGTGAGTAGACTGGATAAACAGTCCTCGGCTAAAACCTCTACTCTTCTTGTTGCCGTTTAAGCCGACAGCGGCACATAGCTCTACAACCTTTTTTTCTTTTTTTTTCATCATGATTTAAAGCTTCATCAGCCATGTCAATTGCAAACCGTTTAATTAGCTCGGCATCAGCAAACGGCTTCTTAGCTCTAGCAGTCGTCCAAGATACCTGCAATGAGGCAGCTGCTGCGCTCTCTTGTGCCGATGTTGTTTTAAACATAGTGGAAACAGAGTGCTTGTATAATATTTTTTGTTTGCGCTGGTCGGATTTCTCTGGATAGTTGGCTTTATAACTGGCCGCATGGATACAATTGAAGTGCCACTTCAGGTTGACTGATTTGATTACAGCTACACACACATTAAGACGGTTAAGTTGCCGTGGTCCGGTAGAGAAAACAATACTTCTCAAACAATTCACTTTTGAACTGATGGTTCTCCTGGTCTACCTTCCTCTTCATGGTATATTCCAGTTTGGTTTTAAGTTATTGTAAGAAATTAAAATCAATATTTAATGACGTAATTTAGTTTAAACATACAGTAAGCTTAAAACTGTTTTATTCTGAAAACATTTCCGGTTACCATTGGCTTGTGGCTAACGTTGTTGCTAAATGAATGTACAGTTTATTTTGAAAAGCTTTATTGAAAGGCGTCTCTGTTGTCAACAGTGACGTCACTTCTTACGTTAACAACGATGAGCTGGAGACGAGTACGTGAAGCATGCGAAGCACGTCTTGCATGTGCACGCGATAAGGACAGGGGTCAGGTATACGGGTGTCGGCTGAGGTCAACATAAAGCCAAACTGCTGACATTTAATTCATATGATATAACAAGTGAATTTCTTGCATGTGAGTCAGGGAAACAGCAGAGGTGCAGAAGTTGATAGAAAGGTGCACAATGGAACAATCCTTCCCTGAAAGGAAGAGTAGTTTAGTCTTGTTTAGGTTGAGCCTCAAGTGGTGTGCCGACCACAGCAGATCTCCTGAGAGATATCAGCCAGACAAGCAGAGATGTCTGCAACCACCAGAGGTGGGAGTAAGTCCTACATGTGCAAGTCATGAGCAAGTCTCAAGTCTTGACCTACAAGTATCAAGCAAGTCCCAAGTCACTGTGGTGAGAGTCAAGCAAGTCAAGTCAAGTCATACGAAATTCTGATGAATAAGCCCAGTTTCCGCATTTAAATCAGTTCAAAGACAGTGGTTATGAAAATGGATTCAACCCACACTATGATCTTCATTACATACACAGTTCATCATTGAAATCTAATTTAGACCGATGACAATCATATTAGATTCATATTAACCCTATAACTGCAGACAATAAGCTAGGACTCAAAAAGTCTGTTCAAAAAGGCAGAATTCCAGGTAAGAAAATCATATATGGCATTTGCCAGTACACATATTTAATTTAAATGTCTGTTAACACTAGAACCGCCAACAGCGTCAGCACCTTCATAGATATCATTTTCAAATCATTTAATGTGTTCCTCTTCATCATTTCCTTATAAACTAAGTAGATTTAAAACTCACTTAATTGAGTTCATTTAGAAATGGCTTCAGTTTATCATCATAACAGATCAAAAAGTTCAGATTCATTTTACAATAAATCAAGGAATGATGCACTTCTACAAACAAAAACAACATCATTAAAACATTTAAACAAACTACTAAAAGTAGATGAACTACATTATTCAACAGTTTACAGTAACTTCTGATAACAACTCAGGGGAAATAAACGAGGCATCTCTTTTCCTCTCTCTTCTCTCCCCCCCTCCTGACAGCCCGTCAGTATCAGGGTTAGTCAAAATGAATCCCTTGGCGGTTCTAGTGTTCATTTACCGTTTTGTCTTCTCTTTGCTTAATCGATTGGAAACCAAGTCTAACGTAGCTTTAACTTAACGTTAGCTTTCTAGCTAACACAACACATGCACGCACCTTTCTCTGTGGGTTTGTTGTAGTGACGAATGAAGTTGGATGTTGTGGTGGTCGTGTCACTGATCTTTATGCTGCAGACCCTGCATACCGCTGTTCTCTTCTTATTACCGTCATCGACAACATAATCCTTGAATCCAAAATTCACTATTTGTGGAGTAACGCTAGCCGCTGCCATGTTAACTGACACTCCTGCCTTCTAGTGGGTTGCCAGGTTTGCGCGCATGGCGCTATAATCACATTTTTCGAAAAAACTAAACGTAATATCTCACTACAAAAACAAACGCAAATATTTAATTTTAAACAGTCAAGTCCTTTCAAGTCATCTGTCTCAAGTCATGAATACCAAGTCAAAGTCAAGTCAAGTCTTTTATCAATGTTAGTCAAGCAAGTCTCAAGTCAACAAATATGCGACTCGAGTCTGACTCGAGTCAAGTCATGTGACTTGAGTCCCCACCTCTGGCAACCACCTGGGGTTCAGACCGGGGGAAAGACAGAAGACAGAGACAAAAGCGAAAAACTTTTCGTATCTGTATTTTATACTTAAATGAAGGTCAAGTTTTTAAATGGGCTGGTCCCAGCAAGGGAATGATTGGAAGGTTTAGCAAAGGTTAAATAACTTATTACTCAAACAACTAAAAAAATACCAGTAATCAAAAATAAGTTCTTAAACTAAAGGGCCCATGTCATGCTTTTCTAGTTATTACCCATCCCCTTGTGTGCTATGACGGTTTTTCTGCATGTAAACGGTCTGCAGAGTCACAAACCCTCAAAGTACACCCTGTAGGGAGTAAAACTCTAACACAGAGAAGACCTGTCTGTGCTGCCCCAGAACACCTCGTTGGACATTTCGCTTTTTCCATTTTCCAAAATGGACCAATCCACGGAGCTCTTCACACACCAGGATCCCTTGGCGTCACTATCAAACGCAGTGGGGGAACCTTTAGCGTAAATGTTCAACTAACAGGGAGTCCCATTGACTTGCATCGAGCTCCCTGGTTGGTAATAGTCAAGTTGGGATTGCGGAGAAATGCTCTCCGCAGACCCATGCTCACAGCGTTATAAACCTTTTTCTTAGTCAATATCAAGCCACACTTATTGTTTTTACTTTGGCTGTGAGTGTTTGTGTGTGTTCAGGATGAGTTTCGTCCTGTCTCGCTGTGTCCCGACCAATCAGAGCACACTGGGCTCACAGGGAGGGGGGGGGGCAGGAGCTCCAACAAGCCGTTTATGACAGAGAGTGAATACACAGACTATACAGAGATGCTGTATGAGAAACCAATGTGAGTTTGGAACATTGAACAATGTAAATCTATTCTAGTAGACCTCAACAATGGAATTATGATCAGTAGAAATGGCCATGACATGGGACCTTTAAACTAACGCAATCTTTAAAGATCTCCTATCATGGTATTTTTAGGCATATATTATGGGTCTCAGATATATAAAAATATAAAGAACATGTCTATGATGTGTTTTGCTCAAAATACCAAAAAGATCATGCATTTTAGACAACCCTCTATTTCAGCCCTGTTAGAGAACTGCTGATTCTGGGATCCTTAGCTTGAAAAATAAAAAAAGAGGAGGGGGAGCTAATGCCTGCTCAGAATTCTACGAGATGCAGCTAAATGCTGTCGTGATTAAACGCCATATCATGTTCCAAACCACATCAAGGATTATTTCTGAAACAGTATGGAGCTCAAATGCTTTTTTTCTTGCGGGTTTACCACAAGGTGAGTTGCTTTTTTACACATACTCTCTCCAGTACAGCGTTAGCTCTGAGTGTTAGCAATACTTGCTAATGTAAACAAAGACCACATTATGTCCAAAACACATCGTGCATTGTTTCTGATAGCAACGTTTCCGATAGGGGGTGTAAAGCTAGCCCACATTTACGATATTACGTCATATCGGTAGCAAATCTGGATCAGCTCCGTTGTACCGGCGTTTTTGGAGATTTGGGTACAGAGGAAAAGAGAGAGGATTTTGTTTAAAGACACTTTGTGAGTTCCCTGACACACCGGGGACACATATTTATGTATAAAGGACATTATAAAGTGTATTTTGCATGATTATAATAATTTATTTTGAAATGTATATTTTTTGTTTGAAGTAGGGTAAAACAGAAATGTGTAAGTAGAATATATAGTGGAGGAAATAAGTATTTGATCCCTTGCCAATTTTTTAATTGTAATGGTAGGTTTATTTTAACTGAGAGTAAGAACATCAAAAAGAAAATCCAGAAATTGACATTGTACAAAAGATAAAAATAGATTTGTATTTAACTGTGGGAAATAAGAATTCTGGCTCCCACATACCACTAATTCGGCTGACTTTTATACTTGATCCAATTGGTATATAGGTTATATTTACACCATAATGGTGCACAGCTAATATAAAGAGATTTTTTTTAGTTTTTAAAGATATTATTTACTACCTTTCCAACTCCTCATGCAGTTGACTGTTACAGGTCTATACAGGTTCATGGTACAATGCATACGCTTCAAATCGAGAGAATGAAACTGTATTTTCCTTTACCGTTCTGTTTTCATTTCACAATAAAGTTAATAGTCATATTATGTTTGATATTATTATGTTTTATTAACTACACCACTGGTTTTTTAACCCGCACCGCCTAGTGGTTAAAGCACGCTATTGAATTTTGTTGTTGAATAAGTTTTATTTGATGAAAACATTTAAATATTAAGAGTAGCCTACATACAAAATGTAAAAGATCAAGAAGATACTGTAGTGATCTCTACAATAAAACAGTTTAGTGCAGGACGATAGATATTAACAGGAGGATGTGCAAAACAGACAACTGATAAGGCTTTATTTAAACATTAAAGATTACTTTAAGTTAAGGTCTTCTTTTGAATAAGAAAAAAAACGTTGGGGTTATCCACAGATAAATATGAAGTCTGACAAAGTACTTAACGTCCAATATATTGCATAGTTTATTTTTGGCACTTGACAATCACCTTCCCTGAATCAATCAATCAATCAATCAATCAATGTTTATTTATATAGCCCAATATCACAAATGTTACATTTGTCTCAGTGGACTTCACAGTTTGTGCAGAATATCAGTATGACAATACGACACTCTCTGTCCTTAGACAATTTGACTCAGGTGTAACTAAGGTCTGATTTAAGGGTTGTTTATATTTCACATCATTAATCAGAATCTGCAAAGTAACTAAAATAAATGTAGTAGAGTAAAAATACCAGGTTTACCTCTGAATTGTAGTGGAGTAGAACAAAGTAGTACATGCTGCTGTAACAAAAACATTTCCCAACTTGGCATCAATAAAGTATATCTTATCTTATCTTATCTTAAGATGATCGATGGCTACTGCCATATTTGCAAAATGTGCCTCTGAACCTTGACAAGTGCATGTTTCAGGCTTATCAATGAACAACAGGAGGGGTCACAGACATAAGACCAGCTGTTAAATGAAGCTCTTCTGAACTTAGGTGTCATGTGGGTATATTAATTCACCCATTTATTAATTATATATATATTATATGTTTTAAATTTGATAACACCACTGTGTTTCGTATCCCCTAAACCTCCAGGGTGTACACAGTTTAATACTGGCAACTTCTGATTGTGGGAAATACAAAAACCTCTTATAAAGAGACGTGCTATATAATGTTGCGAAACACACAATAGCCAGCATGTGTAGTTCGGGGGGGGGGGGGGGGGGGGGGGGGGGGGGGCGGGCAGGACCATGGATGTATGTGCTGGACCCGTTTAAATGGAAAGTCTGCCGTGGTTCCATTCCATTTCAAAGAGCTGTTGACGCTCAGCGTAACCTTGTCGCACTGCCACTCCAACATCCAATCACAGAGCTTGATGACTAATCACGGGGTTTGTAAAGCAAGGCGGATGTTGTAGTCCCAAACGATAGCTGGGGATTCTCGGTAGTGTAGTGTCTTCGGAAACTGTATGTAGTGTCTAAACTCCTAAAAAACTATTTGTTTCTCTGAATCGAAGGTTAAAAACACAAAAGCATTGTACACAATTTAAACCAATCAATATTGTGTAATTAAAAAGGATAAACTGATGTTTTGTAGTGGATGAGTAATGCAGATATCACTGTGTAATCATTTGACAGTGAGGGGAATATATCCGGTTTTATTATGAAAACTTCGAGACCGGAAAAACAGTTTTCACCCACGCTAACTTTACATGGAAGCTGCCATACACTGGATACACACGTTATCCTGGCGAGACCTCAAATCATCTTCGTAATATCTATCAAACTCAGTGACGTGCGGTGAGGTTCATGGCTGGTGAGGCACTGACTCTTTCAGAGTCAGATTTACAAATATTATATTTTGACCATAAAGGTGGGGTAGGTCATTTTGGAGAAACCAGCTCGAGTGCGCTAGAATTTGAAAATACACAGCCCCTCCTCCAACACACACAAACGCGCACATGACCAATAGAGAACCGCAGTGACGCATCCTAAAACCCGGAAGTAAGTTAGCATTTTTACCACGTCCGGTTCCTTCGAATTTCTCCATAGGGTTTTGGAAAATAGCTCCAAATAAGGTCTGTGTTTGACACAAATTGAAGAGACAGATCACGTTTTGTTCTACGACATTAAATACATCAGCAGTGACCCCACTGGTGATTTTTGAAGAGTTTACGTGTCTGAAAAACGATGGTTGTTAACAAGTGGCTGAATAGGACTACAGAAGTTGTCCAGGCCGTTTTACGTCATTACACCGAACACGTAAACACTCCTCTAAGTTTGTTTGCCCTGTTCTGCTTGAAAGCAAGTACCTGCCTCCTGCAAAGTGTTCAAACAAAACACTTCAACTTGTACCATTTACAATCTGTGTGTTTGAATATGGATCTTAAGTTGGCGTGACGTTGAAGCAGCGACCCTGCTGTAGTTCCTTTATAGCATAACGTTAGCATTTTGCTTCTGGCGACTAGATTTATGCTTAGAAAAGGATAAAAGTAGGATAGACATGTGGAGATTATCCAGCTGAACAAAACGTGATCCGTCTCTTAAATGTGTCTCAACCACAGACCTTATTTCCAGCTATTTTCCAAAATCCTATGGAGAAATTACATTGCTTTTTGTCGAAGGAACCGGAAGGAGTTTACATCCAGGTTTTAGGATGTGTCACTGCGGTTCTCTATGAGGGCACGAGATAAGTTTGTGCACAGATGGTAGGCTGACAGGCAGGTTATTTTAGCCGGGCCGGCTAAAATGATTGGTCGTGTTTTTTACAGTACTACGGCTTCCACAGATGAAATGTTTTTATGGATTTTTTGTCAAAGCACTTAAGATATTCATTGCTATCCGGATGTTAAGAGCATTCCATGGAATATAACAAAAAGTGTATCTCGAGCCGGTTTCTCAAACTTACCTACCCCACCTTTAATTGAAATATTCTGTTATTTTCAAAAGCTTTTTTAGTCTGATGCTTCGATTCATTTTAAACAGACCGTTCAACAAAAGGATACCCAACATCTAAATATTGGTTTGTTCTTTCTTAGTAAGATCCAATTTTCATTTCAAATGTGGTCTTACCTTGACTTGAAGATGAAGTCCATGCTATCCTTCTGGACAACAATCTCCATTACCTTTTTGTAAAAGTCCTCCTTATCTTCCTCTAGTTTCAAAAGTCTAGTTTGTTGTTTGCGTCTACCGTCTCTGCGTAGAATAATAGTAGCAACAGGAACCTGTGGGCTCACTTGCGCCCCCTTCAGTGCGGTAGAGGTTATGGCTGCCTCCCCTGGTGCTTTCTCATTGCCGTTGTATGATGAGACCAGCGAGCTTAAATATCATACGTGAAATAAGTTATTTAGAGACTATGGATGGCGAGGATAAATGTAATAAAGGGATCTACAAACATTACATTGGTGACATACAGTGAGATGGTAACAGGCATGCGCTTAGGGTCCGCTTTCCAGCCAGTTTCTGTGGGGTGACGCATTCTGAGGCGAGGTAGAGCTCATCTGTGCCTCACCTCACCCCACAGTAACTGGCTTGAGCGCGCTCACAAAATAAGTGTCCGCGCTAAATTAGTGCCCGCGCTCCAGCCAGTTACTGTGGGCTTACGAGAGGCAGAGCTCGTCCCTGCCTCACTTCTCATCGCTCATGTCGGCTATTTGTAGCGGAGCTCGGCAAATTTGCCGATTTTGACGATAAAAAGTGATTAGAATCATACATAAATCACATCATTTACAACACAGATCAGTGGAGACATTTTATTATTATTATTATTATTTAGTTTTTCTTTCGGTTTTTTTCCGTTACATTGGAGTATGACAGGTGAGGCTCTCTCCCTTGACTGCACGTCGCTGATCAAACTATAGATCCTACACATCCACTGGACGTGGATTCTAAGAGTACAATATACACTTCTCGCTAGAAATCGAATCAAAAAGCCTTTTAATGGCCAAACTATTCTACAATTTAGGACTTTCCAGAGAGGGTTATTTGTGAATAAACGAATAAACGGGAGCATTTTGTTTCTTACACGACCACTAGAGGTGCTACACTTTAAAACGTGGCTATGGGTCCTAATCTAAGCTGCTTAAACAATCAACCTATTTGGTAGTTTGTTGTAGGAGGACAGGCTGCTAAACACAGGGGTACAACGGAGCGGATCCAGATTTGCCATTTGTTTGTTTGTTTGTTTATTTATTTAAAGGAGAGTGCACATTAATCCACATTGCTGTAAATGAGCCAGTATTAGCCAGCAGGCTAATTTTCAACTGTTGTCCTTGGCAAGATGATAAATGACCACAACAAGACTAGAGAATTTGGTGGACCCACGGCCCTATCAGAAACGTCGTTATCAGAAACAATGCGCAACACTCAGAGCTAACGCTGTACTGGAGACAGCGGCGCCGGATTCATTTTAGAATCCCGATTTCATTGCCCTCTCCCGGTTTCCTCCCGGGGTCATATTTATCCCGCATGTCTCCCGACTAGATCTGATTTGTGAGTCACGACCTGTTTCATTCTAACATAACGCTCCAAATGTTACTGTTTCCACTCAGACTTCAATACAGCTACACCATTGTTTGGTTTCCATGGTAACAAGTTGACTGGTGTTCGACTGAAGTAAGCCCACTTTTTTTTGACACACTCTCTGTGAAAATGAGACTTTTCGTGGCTGTCCAGGAGGCTTGGGCACTTTTTCCAGTTATATCCGGTATTTACAAACCTGTCGTCTCCACATTTGGAGAAAGTTACAAGCCGTTTGACAGCAGCAAATCTGTATATTTCACAGAAGGCTCGTTTAGTGGTTTTGCAAAGAATGAACCACTCTCTGTTTTTGTACCATTCTGCATTGAAGTACCTTTCTCTTGTGCTGCTTTACCCGTCTCAATGTCCCGACAACAAACCTCCACGCAGTCGGAACCAGCCTGTTTCGGTTCAACGATGCCGGCATTTTTTACAGTCTCAGCGGTCGCAGAGCTGCTGCTTTGGGGTTCATCTGGCTGCGCTGGTTCTATGGTTGAAGGGCCAGGCTCCGGAGTTGTGGATGTCAGGGATGTGACATTCAAGTTGTTGAATTTCAGTTTTGTTTAACTGTATTTTATTTTCTTATGCGCTGGTTCTTCTGACATGTTTGTGATATCAATACCTACATTTATCTATCTAGGTTAACGGCTGACACAGAACAACGTAACAAAGAAACAAATCTAAGTTTTATTGGTTGTAATGTACATGGATACATTTGAAGGTGTGACAATGTCCTATTTGATTGGATTAAAATGTATATATTCTTCCTGTTATGTTTGCCTGCTTTATTTTATCTAATGCAATATACAGTATGAGCCTCTGTCGCTGCCTGTATGAGATTGTCTTATCATCTCCTCAATTTGCAAAAATAACAAAATATACACATCTAGATCAGATCGCGTTCTTTTTAGATGCAACTTTAGAGTAGAGGGGAATTATTGAAAAGGGATGTACAGTGTTCCACGGCATCCGCCGCTGCGAAAATGTGGGGCAGGGCTGTAAATTGGGGGGGCCAATGGCCCCTTGCCCCCCCTGCTTCCGGCACCCCTGACTGGAGAGAGTATGTGCAAAAAAGCAGGAGAAAAAAAGGAACTCACCCTGTGGTAAACCTGCAAGAGAAAAAGCATTTGAGCTTCATACTGTTTCAGAAATAATCCTTGATGTGGTTTTGGACATGCAATGGCGTTTCATCACGGCAGCATTTAGCTGAATATCTCAGAATAATTCTGAGCAGGCATTAGCTCCCCGCCGTCTTTTTTTTTTTTTAAAGCTACAGACCCAGAATCAGCACTTCTCTAACAGAAATGGAGGGGTATGAGGCATGGCTAGAATGTGTGATCTGTTTGGTATTTTTAGCAATATATCTGAGACCCATAATATATGCCTAAAAATAGCAAGATAGGAGATCTTTAAGATTGTGATCTGCCAGTCATCACGCGTATCAACCAATGAGAGCATTTGGGGCGGGCCTTGCAGCGCTCACATGAAGGGACCAGAAAGAAGAGGCGGGGACAGAAACATGGAGGAAGGTACAGAACTCTGACAGGGACATTTACATCTCTTCAGACGGAGGAGTTGATAGAACCAGAGTTATTTGTAACCACTGCAGAGTTTTCTTATTTCTGGACTCTGAGGGGAACTACTATAACAAACTAGATAACACATTTTGGTTTGTATATTTGATTTGAATACATTAATTAATGTCTAAGTTGAGATTTACAAGACATATTTTAACTGCTACTGTGTAAAGGGAATATTAATAAACAACACCTTATTGTTTAAAGAGTTTGCAAACCAAATGTTTTGCACTTTTGTTCATATAGCAATACTTTAAAATTAAAATGAGCAATAACATCACTTTGTCAATTCATTATGTAATTTTGTGCATAACAATGATCAAATCATGAGATAAGTTGCAGAAATCTTGCGATTAATCGTTGCCCAGCAGGGCAGCACTAGTACATTTATAATTTCATTTTATATTTACCATTGCAGTCAACCCGCCAGCATATATTCTACTATGTTATACTTATTTTATAAATACTGTTTACTTACTTTCACTGAATGTGTACTTCTGTAAAACAAAAAACTAAATTGTATTTTAAATGCTATATGTATGACTTCTAGGGATGTAACGATATATCGCGATATCGCGGTAAATAAATGTCTCAATATCGTCGTGAGACTGACTTAATTCTTTTTGAAATATACATATATTTTTTAAAAACCTTTATTTAACCAGATGGTCCCATTGAGATCATCGATCTCTTTTTCAAGGGAGACCTGTCCAACATGGCAGCAAGTAGGTTGCAACATGAACATAGGACATGGTATTTACATGGCTACATGTACATACCTAGAGACATTGACAAGTACCAACAGTATGTTTATATCTCGCCGTGTCAATAAGCCTCACCTTCTTGGCAAAAACTGTATTGTTTTTGAAGTGGTGGAGTCTCCCATCTGGCTTACTCCTGGAATCCTCGCCTGTCCCCGACCAGCCCTTTGCCTACTGTCTGCCGGTTTGTCCCCGACCAGCCCTTTGCCTACTGTCTGCCGGTTTGTCCCCGACCAGCCCTATGCCTACTGTCTGCCGGTGTGTCCCCGACCAGCCCTTTGCCTACTGTCTGCCGGTGTGTCCCCGACCAGCCCTTTGCCTACTGTCTGCCGGTTTGTCCCCGACCAGCCCTATGCCTACTGTCTGCCGGTTTGTCCCCGACCAGCCCTTTGCCTACTGTCTGCCGGTTTGTCCCCGACCAGCCCTATGCCTACTGTCTGCCGGTGTGTCCCCGACCAGCCCTTTGCCTACTGTCTGCCGGTGTGTCCCCGACCAGCCCTTTGCCTACTGTCTGCCGGTTTGTCCCCGACCAGTCCTATGCCTACTGTCTGCCGGTTTGTCCCCGACCAGCCCTTTACCTACTGTCTGCCGGTTTGTCCCCGACCAGCCCTTTGCCTACTGTCTGCCGGTGTGTCCCCGACCAGCCCTTTGCCTACTGTCTGCCGGTTTGTCCCCGACCAGCCCTTTGCCTACTGTCTGCCGGTTTGTCCCCGACCAGCCCTTTGCCTACTGTCTGCCGGTTTGTCCCCGACCAGCCCTTTGCCTACTGTCTGCCGGTTTGTCTCCGACCAGCCCTTTGCCTACTGTCTGCCGGTTTGTCCCCGACCAGCCCTTTGCCTACTGTCTGCCGGTTTGTCCCCGACCAGCCCTATGCCTACTGTCTGCCGATTTGTCCCCGACCAGCCCTATGCCTACTGTCTGCCGGTTTGTCCCCGACCAGCCCTTTGCCTACTGTCTGCCGGTTTGTCCCCGACCAGCCCTTTGCCTACTGTCTGCCGGTTTGTCCCCGACCAGCCCTATGCCTACTGTCTGCCGGTTTGTCCCCGACCAGCCCTATGCCTACTGTCTGCCGGTTTGTCCCCGACCAGCCCTTTGCCTACTGTCTGCCGGTTTGTCCCCGACCAGCCCTTTGCCTACTGTCTGCCGGTTTGTCCCCGACCAGCCCTTTGCCTACTGTCTGCCGGTTTGTCCCCGACCAGCCCTTTGCCTACTGTCTGCCGGTTTGTCCCCGACCAGCCCTATGCCTACTGTCTGCCGGTTTGTCCCCGACCAGCCCTATGCCTACTGTCTGCCGGTTTGTCCCCGACCAGCCCTTTGCCTACTGTCTGCCGGTTTGTCCCCGACCAGCCCTTTGCCTACTGTCTGCCGGTTTGTCCCCGACCAGCCCTATGCCTACTGTCTGCCGGTTTGTCCCCGACCAGCCCTATGCCTACTGTCTGCCGGTTTGTCCCCGACCAGCCCTTTGCCTACTGTCTGCCGGTTTGTCCCCGACCAGCCCTTTGCCTACTGTCTGCCGGTTTGTCCCCGGACACTATCCCTGGTTTCCCGTGTGTTGCATTTTGGTTCTCAGCTCGTTTTTGACAACAAGAAACCTCCATTCTGGAAAGAGTCACCTCCTCCATCCCCCCAGGACCAAACTGAAAACCATGTGAGACTGAGCCTTCTGCTCTGAGACTGCAGAATGAGCAAAGGATACCACACACTGTGGATGCTTTTAAAAGGCCTAAAAACCCATATTTTTAGCAACGCTTTTTACTAGAACTTTAACCACGCATTAGTTGCCATGACTGCCTTATGTTTTTTATTCTGATAGTTTATGTTTTATTTTGTTTCTACAATTGTATTTAAAAGCACATTCTTCTTAAAAGTGCGCTTATTAAAATGCATTATTTAGTGGGAATGCTGTTTACATTACAGCATTCCCACTAACTGTTCTTCTACGGACGAAAAGTGTATTATTATTATTATTCCGCTGGTATTTTGGCCCGCTTCTCCTCCCGCATTGAACATCGCAGAAACTCCGTTCAAACATCAAAACGTTCAGCTCAGTTGGGAATCGCAGGCTATTACTTTTCTCATTCATAACTTTCATAATTCCAGAGATACATCCCATAATACATCACATTTTTAACATCGAAGTCAATGGAGAAAATCTTCAGACTTCAACAAATCTTCATGCGACTTCAACTGCTAACTGTTCATTCATACTTTCACTCAGAAACCTCATTCCAACTTTAAAATGTTACACATCTTTCTGACATTATTCGTGTAAAACAACTTTTAAATCTGATTCGTACTTTTAGAGATATTAAACATTGTTCAGACCTTGTTTTCGAGGTTTTCTTCACATTTTAACATTAACTAGAGTGCGTGATGTCACAGCTAGAGGGTAAGAAATCTTGAAATTTGCCTTCATATTTTCTTTTAAAACTGCCATAATTCCCAAACCCTACATTCCTGAGACATAATTTTTCATGACAAACGTAGGAAAACATCTCATAGCTTGAAAAAGGACAAATAATTAAGCAAAAATGATTAAACAAAATGCCTGTTGAGGGCATGAAGTGACAAAAACTTTCAACATTCCTCCATTAAAACCTGTTAAACCGTTAAATGGCGTTTTTTTTCACGACACTGTGTCTCAGGGGATCTTAATATTTAAGAACCTAATAATGTGTTATACCAGATTAACGGGAATAATCTCAGCTAACTGACGATACAAAACACAAGTCTCATAAGAAGCATCTAAATGACCCCTTAGTGAAAAATGCTAACGGACATTGGCACAGAACTCAAGATAAAATATACCCTTATTACTTATCATAGCTGCACATACAAGATATCCAATTAAAGCTGAGGTTCCACAGATTATTTAAGTATATAGTATCATCACTGAGTGATCCGAACTCTTTACAGGGGAAGCAAACACAGACACCACAACACGTACCTTTACGGAGCTTCTAGGGAGATCGTCTCACCGTAGCTGTCAATCTGATCAAAATACGTGTTCAATGGCATTAAAACCAGAAAAAACGCGGCTGAATCGGTTAATCCATAGGTTTTTAACGTCTCTGTATAAAAAAATGATTTAATTTATAATCAATAATTCAATTTGTATGTAAAAATCGTAGAGCAAAAGTTAGTTGCTAATGGTAGCTACCAGAGTGGCTGCTGCTTCCGGTCTAGGCTATGCAGCAGTCTAACACACACATTACCAAATAAGGACTATGTGTGAGTTCCCCTCGATTCCATTGGCTCTGATGGTTAGAAAGAGATGTCACATGTCAAAATCCAGCAAGGGGGGCCAGAGATATGGAACATTTCACTTGTTTTGCATCAATCTTGATATAGGGTACTTATTATTTGTTGTACTTTGGATTCCTAAAGCTTGTAGTCTACTAACCCATCATCCAAGGTTAGTTTTCACTATAAGTACAACATATGTTTTGGACGGACACTATAATTTATAGTTTTTTACTATGTTCAATCTGAATTTTCTTTAAAATAAAAAACATCTATATTTATTCTGACTTTTCTACATCCAACACACAGGTTTATCATTACTTTGAGAAAAAATATTATTAATTTAACCCTTTTAGAAGGGAAGATATGGTCATTTGTTCTGGGAATGTCCTTTTCGAGCCTGAGACCTGAAAAACAGGCTCGGGGTTTAACAGGTTTTAAAGCCCATTGTAATTTCAGCCAGATATTTCCTCACGGCAGCAGCCGCACACCTTTAGTTAAACTGCCAAAAAGGCCACATTATTAACCCGAAAGTACACAAAAATTCACGTTTTGAAATTTCACAGATATCTGTTACGGTTCTTCCACAAAACGTTCACATGTAAGAGGTTCATCTCTCATTCAGAACAATGGAAACCTGTGATCTCTACAGAGCTCGTTAGCTCAACTATAAACACCTGTGTAATGGAACACGATGATGTCATCGCTCCAGCTGACATGCTCAGAGCAGCAGACTTCAGATAGCAGTGTGCTAACAGTCCAGCTGTGAAGACATCTACGGGACAGTTTGGAGAGTTCTTCAAATGCCGTTGCCATGGCAACACATTGCTCGCCTTGAAACACGGTTTTCTCATAACTTCAGTGAAAATACTCCAAACAGCCCAAGACTTCACAGGTTTGGTAACGATGCAGCCTTCAACGCATCTAAGCGTAGTATGGGGTGTCATCAAATGCCGTTGCCATGGCGACAGATCATTCGCCATCAACTTAGTTCAGAAGTTTGCGGTTCAAATATTCTGCTGCTTTTCCAAGCCTTTTTACTTTCTTTTCTTCTCTCATCGCTAGGGTTGGGTACCGAGAACCGATGGCATCATTTAGAAATGTGAATTTCGGTTCCGCTTTTCGATGCCTGAGGAAATGTTTCTCGCCGCTCTCCGTAGCCTACTGTATGACTGTGAAGGGGCGGGAAATGTAGCGTTGTACCCAGGGCTCTGGTTGTATCTACACTTCCTACAGCGTAACCTGGGACCAGGGCCGGCCCGTCGCACTGGCGTTATAGATGTTCGCCTAGGGTGCCAGATCTGTGGAGGCGCTGCGCTGACAGCTCTGGGAGGAAAAAAAAATGTTTTGACCGTTGGGGCTCATCCTAATGTTCGGCCTTGATGTAACAACATTCATAATTAAGTAAATGTAACACCCTTTTCATCCCGGTTACACTTTCCATTTGCCCTGTACGATGGGCGCTGTCAGTGATGAAAATGGGGGATGTTGGCTTATCTGGCACCCGCAGCTCACAGCCAAAGTGCGAGTGAGCGTGGGAGCGAGCGAGGGAGAAAAGGAGGGTGCACCGGTACCAGCGCTGTTGTTATTAGCATCTGCTGCGAGCTGCTCTAACAGAAGAAGAAGATGTGTCTACAATGATGTGGAGGGAGAGTCCTCTACAGTCAGACTGAGAGGCTGATAACTACAGCTCAGTGAGGTAAAGGACTCTTGAGTGTTTAGATAGTTCACTTTAGTCTAAGTTATCTCAGTGGGTCTCAAACGTTTTGATCACAATTTATGTAAACACATATTTCCAAGGCACTCCTTTATAATTATTGGGATAAAACAGGTTTGAAATCATTCCAATGTATACTATAGGACAGTAAACCAGACATATCGTTTTAAACTAGAGATAAAAGAATATGCATAAATAAAATAGTAAAATAAGATATGAATGAACAACACAAATAAAATACGTTACATGTATTTGTTATTGGCTATGGTAGGTTATTGGTTATGTTCACATACTTATTTAATTATTAAAATGTAAACCGATCTTTTTCATATGGGTGTTTAGAGTTGTACCCCCTAGATCTACTCTATAGTCATTCTGCTTAAAGTGCACCAGATTGAAGCATTTTACTTTAAAATGTTCAAACATTTCTTCCCGGTTTGCCTGAGAAGGCAGATATGCTTGTTTTTCTCAACAAGAACTGTTTTTAAATGGGGGGGGGTTTCCTTTAAAAGTTGGACTGTTGTAGCTTCAGTGGTTCTCAGGTTACAATTACATAGCAGTGAATATAAACAGACTGATTCATGTGAATATTACTGTAAACTAACCTGTGTAAAAGTTTCTCGAATAAATGTAATGTTTTTGGTGGAAGAAGCATGTATCATTTTTTTACCCTGCCCCTCAAAGAATCGGAATTGAGAACCGTTAAGAACCGGAATCGAAAAGTAGAATCGGAATCGGAATCAGAATCGTGGAAATTCAAACGATACCCAACCCTACTCATCACACATTCAAGCCCCCAGTGTTCATGTATCATTTCAATCTAAATTCTTCACTTTCTTCTTACACATTTAATTTGAATCTAAATGATTCACTTTCTTCTTACACATTACATTTCAGCATAGCAGTTTAGCGTCAGCTTTTCAGCATAAAGCATTCCCACTAGCAATTTCTTCAGGAATTGCATTCTCTAGTTGTTATTGTTCTTTATTTAGCGTACATGTTTAAATGCTTTAAAAAAATGTCTGAATCTCAAATAATTCGTGAGATCCTTTATTAGCATTTCATATACAAAGATGGCACCAAAGTTATACATCAATGTAACAGCCAATAATCAAGTTACATTTTATGCTAAATAAGTTATTGCTTCATTTAGTCAGAATCAAGTATTATATTGTGAGTTCTTACATTTAAAAATGACATGATATGCAATTATTACATTAACCTCTCTACACGATGCAGAATGAAAGAGTAGTATCATGGGCTGGAAAAGGCTTGTCTGAAGGATACATCTCAAAAGCAGCAGAGGTCTACAACATGATCCCACAGCAGGAGCAGCTGTGAGGAATGTGCTCTGAGTTTGGTCTGGATCCCTCAAGCCACCAGCTGAAGTACAACGTCTGAAAAGAAAATACTGGGAGGTTAAAGAGAAGATACATTCTGGGCTTTAATCCCAATTCATTTCTAGAATGATAGGATGGCTGTACATAAAAAGACAGCTCTAACATGACTGTGGTATATAATGCATACAATTATGTGTGACATGAAATATACACCTGCTGTGTTGTGCTCGGATCTCCTCTCACTCTGGAATGTTGGGAGGCCTATGGAAAGTCTCAGTGCAGACACACTCAGCTGAATACACAGAGAGGCGGCTGTGAGATACAGAGTAAATAAACTCCTCTTCATGTGTCACAGTCATCCTCAACTTTATTTAAACATTTTCAGAAACACAAGTGCAAGTTCTGACAAACAACATGAGTGAATTGACATTACATTCTACCAGGATCGCTGAAAAACAAAAGGACGTTTTTGAAAATGTCAGCAAATTCTGTTGAGCCACTAGTCTGACAATGAGCAATGTCACACTCATTGATTAAACTGCATCACACAGTCTGTGTACAAACAGGAGGGCAGTAAATGTGTCTTACTGTGTTGTGTGTGGCTGTGGGAGGTAATTATAGGGAGGACAGTAAGGCGTGCTTGGGCTGCAGGTCATTTAGAAGGAACATGGCAGCGCTTTCTAATCCCTCAATGCTCTGGAAGCATTTACATGGCTCATGTAATGCTACAGTGAGCTGCTGACTGTGAGAGACTGAGTTCTCCCAAAACTGAAATTACAAGAGCTTGCTTGCCTTCAGAATATGTCTGGCCATAAATAAGATAGTGAACGTCACAGAAACAGTGTGTAAGGTCAGGTCAATATTTTGTAACAAGTTCCTTCCGTAAAGGAAGAGTCAACTTCTGATTATTTAGTTTTGTGTGTATACAGTGTTCACTGATGTCAAATCACATGAATGTTATATGAATACCGCTGAGGTCTGAGTTCCTGCACACTGGCTCAGTCTGCAGGGTCCTGGCCTTGGAAATGAAGGCTCGCCAGTTCATGTCCTGATCGGAGTGTGAACTGGTAGCTGGAGTGGTGCCAGTTCACCTCCTGGGCCCTGCCGAGGTGCCATGAGCAAGGCACAGAATCCTCAACTGCTCTCTGGTGACGGACAGCCCCTTAGCTCTGGCACCTCTCTAAATGCATTTGCATGTGTTTCAAGTTTCAAGGCTTTTATTGTCATGTGTGCATAGCAGTGTAGTTATGACAATGAAAATTGTAGGCATCTATACCTGTGTGTATTTGTACTGTGTGTATATTAATACATGTATAAACAGAGTTGAAAACTGAATTTCCTTCTAGGGGGATCAATAAAGGTTCATATGAATAATAAGCTTATATGTGTGTGTTTATATGTGATCTACTAGTATATCTCAGGACATGTATTTATTTATCAATTGCTCTTAACACAAACCATATGACTGTAACATGTTTGATACATGTTGGAAAATATGTTGTCCTCCATTGCATGCTGTGGTTTCAATGTTCATATACCATGACTATTATTTTACAATAGAATTGAAAATCGTAATCCCATCCTTTAAGACTCAAGACTTTGGCTGAGCTTATGTTCACAGATTTTAGAATGCGCACATATCCTCCCTCTGTATTTATCAAATGTCAAAAATAAAACATCAAACAAAGCTATGGCAGGAATTCTACATCCATCCAATACCAAAAGGAAGTTGGGTCATAAACAGCCTGGCTCAGAGGGAGTCCTTCCTGTTGGGCTCTCTACAGCAGAGCGGCGGGGTCTCTGAGTGCATATGTTTCCTTTGCTACGTGATCACATCCACAATCAAACAGCTCAGTGGCTCAGAGACTTATTTCACCCTGCTGACTAATCACACTGTGTTCCTGCAGTGAGTCAACACTAATGCATGTTTTTACAAACAACATGTCCCTGTCTGCATGTTCAGTGTTTAACAGATTCCCAATACATTGGGTGATTTCTCTGTTATATCCATTGCTCTTCAATTAAATGCCAATTTCTTTAGCTGGAACATAAACTTCATATGCTGTTTTTAATTTCAAAGATAGCAGCATCTAAACTTTTACTAGCCACATTTTAAACTGCTGATACCTTCCAACAAAATCAAGGCTCTTTCCAAACTCATCTAGAGAAGATCAGAAAGCACTTTAAAATTAAAGTGCAGTGTATCTTGTATTGTCATTATTATTATTATTATTATTATTATTATCAAGCGAAAGGAAATTAACTGTCTTAAGAGTGTTGTTGGAATTAACTCGTAATCCTTGCAGGCATTCAGTCATCAGAGTGTAAAAGACACTCACATGTAGACATGAAGCATGCCTGTTTAAGAAACAATGAGCTGGAACAGAAACATGTTTAGATTGTAAAAATCTCTTTCACACACACACACACACACACACACACACACACACACACACACACACACACACACACACACACACACACACACACACACACACACACACACACACACACACACACACACACACACACACACACACACACACACACACACACACACACACACACACACACACAGTGGCAGGCACCAGAACCCTGGAGCACTGGAGCACTAAACAAGCAATTAGTCGTGACTCAAAACTTTATGATGAGAAAAAGCTGTCGTATAAAAACATTGTTAACTTTCATTTCACTCTGAGCCACCAAAACAGAGGTTTTAATTGCATTGCGATCTTTTGTTTAGACAAAACAAGAACCCAGATAGAACAGCACAGTGGTTCTGCAACACTTGATGTGGACTGGTCGGCGGGGGCGGCTTCCAAACTTTTCACCCTTTGCATATTTCAAAGCTTTAGCTACACGACAAAGTGGAGAAGTGCTGACTTCTGCTAATGAATCCTTTCATGGTCGGGAAGTGGTCACTTTTAAATACATTGAGTCTAAGGAATATTGTTATCAGCCTGTTGGAATTGAATTGCAGAATGTTGTTATAACATTCCCAGACAGAATACCAAAGATGAGAATGAGGTATATTAATAACATTATACATATATATCTGCCTCTCTGAAGAACCAGCACCTTACCGTGGTAGAGAGGTTTGTGTGCCCTGATGAACCTGGGGGCTGTGTTGTCTGGAACCTTGTGTTCCTGGTAGGGTCTCCCATGGCAAATTGGTCTCAGGCAAGGGGCCAGACTAAGATTGGTTCAAAAGACCTCATGAAAGACGACACAAGAAGTGAGGATACCCGGCCCGGAGGAAGCCCGGGGTCCCCTTCTGGAGCCAGGCCCAGAAGGAGGACTCGTCGGCGAGCGTCTGGTGGCCGGGCTTGCCACGGAGCCCGGCCGGGCCCAGCCCGTAAAGGCAACGTGGGCAACACCTCCGCTTCTCCGTCCCGCGGGCCCACCACCTACGGGAAACAGCGATGGGGTCGGGTGCGCTGCCAGAAGGGTGGCAGTGAAAGCGGAGAGTCTCGACGGACCAGACCCGGGTGACAGAAGCTGGCTTTGGGGACGTGGAACGTCACCTCTCTGGGAGGGAAGGAGCCGGAGCTTGTGCGGGAGGTGGAGCGTTACCAGTTGGATCTGGTTGGGCTCACCTCTACGCACAGCGTCGGCTCTGGAACCTTACTTCTGGATAGGGGTTGGACTCTATTCTTCTCCAGAGTTGCTCAAGGTGTGAGGCGCCGGGCGGGTGTGGGGATACTCACAAGTCCCCGGTTAGGTGCTTCGTTGTTGGAGTTTACCCCAGTGGACGAGAGGGTCGCCTCCCTACGCCTGCGGGTTATGGGGGGGAAAACTCTGACTGTTGTGTGTGCTTATGCACCCAACAGCAGTTCAGAGTATACGGCCTTCTTGGAGACCCTGGAAAGAGTCCTGTATGGGGCTCCTGAAGGGGACTCTTTAATCTTGCTGGGAGACTTCAACGCACATGTGGGCAATGATGGAGACACTTGGAGGGGCGTGATTGGGAGGAACGGCCCCCCTGATCTGAACCGGAGTGGTGGTTTGTTACTGGACTTCTGTGCTAGTCATGGATTGGCCATAACAAATACCATGTTCGAACATAAGGATGCTCATAAGTGTACGTGGTACCAGAGCACCCTAGGCAGAAGGTCCATGATCGATTTAGTTATCGTATCATCGGACCTGAGGCCGTATGTTTTGGACACTCGGGTAAAGAGAGGAGCGGAGTTGTCAACTGATCACCATCTGGTGGTGAGTTGGGTCGAGTGGCGGGGGAAGCCTCTGGATAGACCTGGTAATCCCAAACGTGTAGTTCGGCTAAACTGGGAACGTCTGGAGGAGGCCCAAGTTAAGGAGGCCTTCAACTCACACCTCCGGCGGCGCTTTTCGGGCATTCCTGTGGAGGTTGGGGACATTGAACCAGAGTGGTCGGTGTTCAAAGCCTCTATTGCTGAAGCCGCGGCGGGGAGCTGTGGTCTCAAGGTCCTAGGTGCCTCAAGGGGCGGTAACCCTCGAACCTCCTGGTGGACACCGGTGGTCAGGGAAGCCGTCCGACTGAAGAAGGAGGCCTTCAGGGATTTGTTATCCCGGGGGACTCCCGAGGCAGTTGCAAGGTACCGACAGGCCCGAAGGGCAGCAGCCTCATCCGTGGCCGAGGCAAAGCAGCGGGTGTGGGAGAAGTTCGGAGAAGACATGGAGAAGGACTTTCGGGCGGCACCAAAGTTGTTCTGGAAAACTGTCCGACACCTCAGGAGGGGGAAGCAGGGAACCATCCAAGCTGTGTACAGTAAGGATGGGACGTTGTTGACCTCAACTGATGGAATGTTAGGGCGTTGGAAGGAACACTTTGAGGAACTCCTGAACCCGACAACTCCGCCCTCTATGTTAGAGGCAGAGCTGGAGTATGACGGGGGATCAACACCAATCTCCCGGGGGGAGGTCACTGAGGTCGTCAAACAACTCCACAGTGGCAAAGCCCCGGGGGTGGATGAGATCCGCCCGGAAATGCTGAAGGCTCTGGGTGTTGAGGGACTGTCATGGTTGACACGTTGCATCAACGTTGCGTGGAAGTCGGAAACAGTACCGAAGGAGTGGCAGACCGGGGTGGTGGTTCCCCTTTTTAAAAAGGGGGATCAGAGGGTGTGTGCCAATTACAGAGGCATCACACTACCCAGCCTCCCCGGGAAAGTTTACTCTAAGGTACTCGAAAGGAGGGTCAGGCCGATTGTCGAACCTCAGATTGAGGAGGAACAATGCGGATTCCGTCCTGGTTGTGGAACAACGGATCAGCTTTTTACTCTCGCATGGATCCTGGAGGGGGCCTGGGAGTACGCTTATCCGGTCTACATGTGTTTTGTAGACTTGGAGAAGGCGTATGACCGAGTTCCCAGGGAGTTACTGTGGGAGGTGCTGCGGGAGTATGGGGTGAGGGGGTCTCTACTCAGGGCCATCCAATCTCTGTAATCCCAAAGCGAGAGCTGTGTCCGGGTCCTCGGCAGTAAGTCGGACCCATTTCCGGTGAGGGTTGGCCTCCGCCAGGGCTGCGCTTTGTCACCAATCCTGTTTGTAATATACATGGATCGGATTTCGAGGCGTAGTCGTGGGGGAGGGGGTCTGCAGTTCGGTGGACTAAGGATTGCACCACTGCTTTTTGCAGATCATGCGGTTCTAATGGCTTCATCGGTCTGTGACCTTCAGCACTCACTGGATCGGTTCGCAACCGAGTGTGAAGCGGCTGGGATGAGGATCAGCACCTCCAAATCTGAGGCCATGGTTCTCAGCAGGAAACCGATGGACTGTCCACTCCAAGTAGGGAATGAGTCCTTACCCCAAGTGAAGGAGTTCAAGTATCTCGGGGTCTTGTTCTCGAGTGAGGGAACAATGGAGCGTGAGATGTGCCGGAGAATCGGAGCAGCGGGAGCGGTACTGCAGTCGCTTTACCGCACCGTTGTGACGAAAAGGGAGCTGAGCCAGAAGGCAAAGCTCTCTGTCTACCGGGCCATTTTCGTTCCTACCCTCACCTATGGTCATGAAGGATGGATCATGACCGAAAGAACGAGATCGCGGATACAAGCGGCCGAGATGGGTTTTCTCCGCAGGGTGGCTGGTGTCTCCCTTAGGGATAAGGTGAGAAGTTCGGTCATCAGGGAGGGACTCGGAGTTGAGCCACTCCTCCTTCGCGTCGAAAGGAGCCAGTTGAGCCTAGTTAGCCTAGCACCTAGTTAGGATGCCACCTGGGCGCCTCCCTAGGGAGGTGTTCAGGCACGTCCAGCTGGGAAGAGACCAAGGGGTAGACCTAGGACCAGGTGGAGGGATTATATCTCTTCGCTGGCCTGGGAGCGCCTTGGGATCCCCCAGTCAGAGCTGATTGATGTCGCCAGGGAAAGGAAAGTTTGGGGCTCTCTGCTGGAACTGCTACCCCCGCGACCCGACCACGGATAAGCGGGAGAAGATGGATGGATGGATATATATCTGGCAATTCGTCACAACTTCCAACAGACAGGAATGCAACCGAAAACACAAGTCATTCTTCTACTGCTCTAAGCCAGTGCTTCTCAAAGTGTGGTCCGCGGACCACTGGTGGTCCATGAGCGCCCCCTAGTGGTCCGTGAGTATATTGGTAACATTTCACATTTGAAATAAATAAATACATTTAAGTTTTCCGCACTCTCGTGGGAATATCTCCGCAATGGAGCGAGCTTAAGTTTATTTTTATTGCATGATATAGCCCAGCTGAACACCTTCATCACACATGTTGCCACTTGTTTGTACCATTTCCAGGCGATTTGTAATCTGTTCTAGAAAAACGATGTGATTTTGGATATTTGTTGAGTTAGGTGGTCCGCGAGTGTTTTTTTATTGGTTAAGTGGTCCTTTTTCAAAGTTTGAGAAACACTGCTCGAAGCAGAGATAGAGAACGTGTGTGATTAGCTGTATGTGGCCCTCTGGAGGAGTGATGTGTATCACCTCCACCCAGTAGCGTAGGCAGAAATGTACTTTAGGGTGGGCCTGTAAAAAATAGGGTGGGCCAGATCTTTCTTCTGCGCATCAGAAGCTAACAACAATCCCCGCCGGTGGCAGATTACTTTTAGAATACTTTTGGAATACTTTCTTTTTCCATAACAGATGGGTATGTTTTGGTGAACAGGAGACACGTATTTTACTGTTTTAATGGCTTATCAAGAGCACAAACACAACATCTTGGTGTCATTCTGGACAGCTCTCTCATCTGCACCACACATAAAAAACATCACCCGGACTGCATTCATTGTACTGGCTTAAAACCTTTCCTTAGAATATGTTATGAATTGTAAGGTGTCCTTGGGTGCTTTGAAAGGCGCCCCTAAATAGAATGAATTATCATTATTATTTATTATTATTATTATCTGAAACGATGTAATAACTTTTAAAACTTTTTCCAGTCCGGCGCACTTCCTGGGGGCTTGGTTCGGGGTGTCACTACTAAGCCCCCAGGAAGTGCGCCGGACTCAGATGAAAATATTCGTGCTGGCCAAACGGCGGTACTACACTTCCGTTTGGTTGCCAGGCCCGGAAACACTTTTTCCCATTGACTTACATGGGGAAAGAGTGGTCTGTAACTCGTTGGATATATTTTTTTAAAACTAAATAAACTACCCAGTATGAACACTTGTATAGCCCTTATTAAAAACATTCGTTCCTCAAGTTGTAAAAATGTGCTAATAACGTTATTCTGAGAGTTATTTCCCTCTGCATTATGAACGCGCATCTAACCCACGGGACCGCGCCGCCCGGCACGTTCATGTTACGTGTCCCGACCAATCAGAGCACACTGTGCTCACAGGGAGGGTGGGGCTGGAGCTATTGGAGCTACAATGAGCCGTTAAAGGCAGAGAGTGAAATTCAGTGAATACACGTAGTTTACAGAGATGCTGTATGAGAAACCAATGTGAGTTGCGTTTATCTTTACCCATGGATAAGAACGGATCCATATCGTCTTACTGCCATCCCACGGAGCTGTAATAATGGATATATTGCACATGTTTGCTGTAATTCATTATCATACTACATGGGCTGTATGATTAAATCTTGTACCGTAAATGTTGTATTAAATAAAGTTAATATTACCGACATTATTAACGTCCCTGTAGCTTCGTATTGCACTAAGAAGCTTATTGCACTGTATATAAATATATATAAATATATATATATATATATACAGTGCAATAATTATTTCATGCTAAATGAAGCTCTGTTGGATATCACTAGATCCTGTTACAGCGTAATATAAGTACATAACGATTGATGTGTACATTAGCATCATTACTAGCTAGCCGCTAGCTGCTAACTGCCGCCTCGTTCATATCAAATCCATGATAACAACAATCCATTACCATGCTGTCATGAACGCGTGGTGCTGTTACGTGTACGCAAATTGACGTGCTTGTTGTGAACGAGCATTTCGGTTAAAGTTGCGCATGCTCTATGAGTGCACATACGGGTACTTCTCAGGCATGCTGGGTAATCTGTGACGTTTCACTCTCTCAAAAGTTGGGCCATTTTATCATCATGCGCTAATGAGCAGCTCTCATAGGAATGAATGAGGCCCCGCCTCCCACGCTGTATCCAGTTCTTATTATACATCCATAGTCACTACCCGATCTGCAGCTCTGCCCGATCTGCAGTGCGCATGTGCGAGATGGTCCGCCATATTGGACAACTCCGGACGGTAACCCGAGATGGACACTTGACACAGTGGCTTTTAGCAAAGCTCAAAAATAAAACGAGAGAGAGATGAGTTATTGTTATTACGAATTGTTCACAAGTGAATTTTCACAGAATTTTCACTTTCACAGTGAATCTTGATTTAACTTCTGTTAGACAGCTATCATACTGAATACATATTTACTGTGAATGTGTGCAAAAATGTATGGCATATGGCTGTCTAACAGAAGTTAAATCCATGTCTCACTTATTCTGACAATATACTTAACCCCAAATAAAAGAACCCAATAAAAAGAATTGTTAAATAGTAGTGAAGTCACGTCGTAATAACAATAACTCATCTCTCTCTCGTTTTATTTTTGAGCTTTGCTAAAAGCCACTGTGTCAAGTGTCCATCTCGGGTTGCCGTCCGGAGTTGTCCAATATGGCGGACCATCTCGCACATGCGCACTGCAGATCGGGCAGAGCTGCAGATCGGGTAGTGACCAAGCCCCCAGGAAGTGCGCCGGACTCAGATGAAAATATTCATGCTGGCCAAACGGCGGTACTACACTTCCGTTTGGTTGCCAGGCCCGGAAACACTTTTTCCCATTGACTTACATGGGGAAAGAGTGGTCTGTAACTCGTTGGATATATTTTTTTAAAACTAAATAAACTACCCAGTATGAACACTTGTATAGCCCTTATTAAAAACGTTCGTTCCTCAAGTTGTAAAAATGTGCTAATAACGTTATTCTGAGAGTTATTTCCCTCTGCATTATGAACGCGCATCTAACCCACGGGACCGCGCCGCCCGGCACGTTCATGTTACGTGTCCCGACCAATCAGAGCACACTGTGCTCACAGGGAGGGTGGGGCTGGAGCTATTGGAGCTACAATGAGCCGTTAAAGGCAGAGAGTGAAATTCAGTGAATACACGTAGTTTACAGAGATGCTGTATGAGAAACCAATGTGAGTTGCGTTTATCTTTACCCATGGATAAGAACGGATCCATATCGTCTTACTGCCATCCCACGGAGCTGTAATAATGGATATATTGCACATGTTTGCTGTAATTCATTATCATACTACATGGGCTGTATGATTACATCTTGTACCGTAAATGTTGTATTAAATAAAGTTAATATTACCGACATTATTAACGTCCCTGTAGCTTCGTATTGCACTAAGAAGCTTATTGCACTGTATATAAATATATATAAATATATATATATATATATATATATATATATATACAGTGCAATCATTATTTCATGCTAAATGAAGCTCTGTTGGATATCACTAGATCCTGTTACAGCGTAATATAAGTACATAACGATTGATGTGTACATTAGCATTAGCATTAGCATCATTTATATTTGAGTGTTGTATGTCTTTTAATAATGGACCAAGAGTCTCTTTAAATAAAGATGATGATGATTACTAGCTAGCCGCTAGCTGCTAACTGCCGCCTCGTTCATATCAAATCCATGATAACAACAATCCATTACCATGCTGTCACGAACGCGCGGTGCTGTTACGTGTACGCAAATTGACGTGCTTGATGTGAACGAGCATTTTGGTTAAAGTTGCGCATACTCTATGAGTGCACATACGGGTACTTCTCAGGCATGCTGGGTAATCTGTGACGTTTCACTCTCTCAAAAGTTGGGCCATTTTATCATCATGCGCTAATGAGCAACTCTCATAGGAATGAATGAGGCCCCGCCTCCCACGCTGTATCCAGTTCTTATTATACATCCATGGTAGTGACACGGGGTACCAGATGTGTTCGGGGGCCATCTCTTACCAGTGACGTCACGCATTGTACGCATTGTGATTGGCTGTACGGTAATTTACCCAGGGGTGCTCGGGGGCAAATCACATCTACAGATCATGACGAACCGAATTGAAGTATTCCTATACTCCTAGCGTGTGAAAATGTTTGTGAAAAACATGTTAAAAAAACATGAAAACGGAGCAATGGCTGTACGCCATTGGCTGTACGGCAACTCAAGAGGACCATCATACACGGTCAAATTCCGAACATTTAAACATAGCCTACACTTCATTCTTTACTTTTTCCGTTATTATATGTAGAAGATATTACTTTTTTCTCCATGATGTTGTTTCCATAGCAACAACTTCAAACAGGAAGTTAACCTAAATTACATTTAAGACACTGCAACGATAATATTTGTGAATAACGTGTGCAAAGTCTCCGAAGACGGAGCAGTGGCTGCGATGCTAGCTTTGCGGCTAGCGGTTAGCATTTTCAATGGAAATATACATCGAAACATCATGTTTCAGTAAAAAGAAGGCCCCACTGATCATCTAATGTCTGAGACGATTCCAGGGATGCCTGACTTGAGTTTCTAGCACCAGGGAAAGTGGACAAAAGTGCCCGAGATCAGCCTCTTAATTTACCCAGGGCCTAGTGCTTGGCTTTGGGCATAAAAATTCAGGAAACTCCTGAGTATTTTATTACATATCTCAACTTTGGAGAGGAGTTGGGGGACGAACGACTCATCAAATCACATCTCCACATCAAGCTGAAGCTAATTAGAATATTCTTGTAAATCACATTACGTCATTACGCCGTACATCGTACGTCGTGACGTCACTGGTAAGAGACGGACCCCGAACACATCTGGTACCCCGAACACATCTGGTACCGACACCGGAACCAACAATCAGTTTTTACCGTAAATGAGTTCGGTTCAGAGGATAACACACATATAACATTAATTAAACTCGATATTTGTTCACTTGAATTTCACTTAGAATTATTGGATATTCTCAATGGGTGAATACATTTTTTGACACCAAAGCTTTCTCAGAGTGGGCCAATGAGTAAACTGGGTGGGCCTGGGCCACTGCCTCCACCTCCAGCATGTTCAACATGTGTCTGCCCGAAGACTGGAAAACACTTTCATCTTCAGGATGCAAACATCTTGACAATGATTCTGGCGAAGACAGATTGATGTTGAAACACTTGTACACAGTATTGCTAATGGATAGCATTGTGTGTGTTTATATGTATGTATTGGCCTTTATTGCATGGCTGAAATGTACAATTTCCTATATGTTTGAATATTAACTTTGCAGAGGAAGAAAAAAAAGGTTGCAGATACACTGAACAAAAATATAAATGCAACATTTTTGTTTTTGCTCCCATTTTTCATGAGATGAACTCAAAGATCTAAAACATTTTTTATATACACAAAATAACCATTTATCTCAAATATTGTCTCAAAAAATCTGTGATAGTGAGCACTTCTCCTTTGCCGAGATAATCCATCCCACCTCACAGGTGTGGCATATCAAGATGCTGATTAGACAGCATGATTATTGCACAGGTGTGCCTTAGGCTGGCCACAATAAAAGGCCACTTTGAAACGTGCAGTTTTGCTTTATTGGGGGGGGTCTGGGGGGGTCCGAAAACCAGGCAGTATCTGGTGTGAGGGGTAGGGGTAGGGTTAGGGTTAGGGTTAGGGTAATGTTGTGAATCGAGTGGCCCATGGTAGTGGTGGGGTTATAGTATGGGCGGGCGTATGTAATGGACGACGAACACAGGCCCCTCACACCTGGTTTTACGCGCTAGGGCTGTCCCGAATACCATTTTTCGGGCTCCGGATATTCGGTAGTAATCAGCAGCAAACCGCTTCAACACGTGTATTTCGGTTTATTCACGGCATTCATTTTATTATACTACAGTATTGTTGTTTTATAGTTATTTGTTAATGTAACCCAATTTGTGTTCTTTGAAATTGAAAAGGATATTGCATTGTGTTTGTTACTTTCGTTGCAGTTGTATATGTCTTAAGTGTAATTTGTCTTGGCTTCCTATTTTTTATGGACATGCTTTTATTTTGAAGGAGAGTTAGCGCTGTTGACAGGAAGTTGTTGTTGCTATGGAAACAACGTGACGGAGAGTAACGGAGAAAAGTCATATCTACATATAAAGACGAGAAAGTAAACGATAAAGTTTATGGTTAAGTGGTAGCACCTCCCGAAGAGGCACAAGCTCTTACGTTGATATTGGAGATTTCAATAAATTCAATTTGGCAGCCGCAGTGCAGCTCAGCTGCCAAAAAAAACGAAAAAATAAATAACGAATATCCGAATAACGAAATTGAAACCCGAATAGTACTCCAACGAACGAATATTCGGATATTCGGGTACAGCCCTATCACGCACACACACAAACAGGTAGATTTCAGCACGATATAGTCCAAGTTTAAACACACACACCAGGCCTGATCGTCCTGCTTTACATTACAGTTATGACAATAAATGTATTGTTATCAACAATTTCAATAATAACACCAAAGCCATCAGTAAACCAACCACAGCGGGGACTTCAATGCAACAGTGCAGTTTATTCTGAAACAGTTTTGGACAAGCTGCTCTGTGTCAGGCCCATCACACTGAACAGCTGAGAACGAAAAAACATGACACTCACTGCAACAACATGGGTTTACCCACAGTAGAAGGATTTTTTGTACTGCCGTAGATCAGTATGACAATCGCATGAATCAGACAGAGTAAGCTCTTCAACAGTCCTGCAGTGAGTAAAGCCTTTAACGTATTATTAGATTAAAATAAACACTCATGTGCATCAGCACTCCAAACCCTTGAGACAGATCAGTGTCTGCGGCCTGAAAAACACACACACACACACACACACACACACACACACACACACACACACACACACACACACACACACACACACACACACACACACACACCACACACACACACACACACACACACACACACACAGTTTAAATGATAACTGCTGATACTCCCTTATGAAACCTTGTGACGAACATGTTCCCTCATTAGGCTAACACTTTAAAAGCTAACACAATAGATGACACGTTGTTTTTGCTATTTCTTTGCCAATATTTAATTATTGTCCGAGCGTCAGATCACATCTAGGCTGCCAAAAATGATTTGATCAGAATTATCAAATCATGAGATGACTTCATATGTTTAGTGTATTTTCCTCTGTAATGGCTAATTGTTTTACTTGTTTTGCTTTTAAAAGACAGCTGAATCAACAAAAAGCATTGGGAAATAAATCTCAGTCATACAGAATTATATTGAATTATTAGATGCTGGGTAAACTATACTCATTTAGCTCTATGTGGTCAAGATGAACATAGTTTAGTGTAATAACTGAATATGTACATTGTTCTCAAACATGCTCTAGCATTAGGATGAATTTATAATATTACATTGTTGCAAAGCTTACATTCCGTACATGTCCTCTTAACGTGTCCTCACTTCAGCAGCTCTTATTTAATATCAACTCAACTATGGCCAGCAAAGATATTGTGTTCTCGGCCCTCAGAAGCCCTAGCTGGGGGGAACTCATGCACAGATTAACGCCCAACAGGCAGGTGGGACTGATATTTTTCAGAAACACGCTTAAACTTGGTGGAGGGATGTGTTTAGGGACAACATGGTGGTGTTAGTGCAGCCTGCTCTGTGTTATTCCAGGTGACCGTGGAACATGAGAGCCGCTCAGAGGAAAATGAAAACATATGCCAGTGGCAGATCATTGTTGTATCTGTAGTGAACACCTCCTATTATTATTGTATCAGGAGGAACGGAGGGGGGGGGGGGGGGGGGGGGGGGGGGGGTGGGAGCTGCTGAGGATGAGGGTGGAAAGAGTTCAGCCGGTTCATCAAAATCTTCAAGTCATAAACAGAAGCAGAATGGAAGTCAGTTTCCACCTAAAACTAATATTTCTGTAACACATTTTTCCAAACTGCCATTGGCGGACATGTGCACCCTGGGACCTGGGACCTGGGACCTGGGGGCCCCGCATAGACACTGCATGTGTTTAAAGTAGAGCTGTCCCTGGCAACGCTCCCAATTAATTTTGGAAACCTTAACATGTGGAAAATAAATAACTTATCACATTACCAATATTGACCAAAACATCCTCCCGTAATAACAGCATGGACTTTTGCCATGAACTGCATGGTAGTGAAAAGGCAAACACGGACCACTGGACATCAGCAGATGACAGATAATAAACTGTACTTGTTCGCTTTAGTTGTGGTGAAAATGCGAAAAAGGTGTTTTGCTGAAAAATGCATTTTTTTGAAGTTGCAGACGAGAGGGAGAAAGCGGACAGGGTCACATCTGTAGGAACAGATCTATGACAGTGGCTTTCTCGAAGCTTTTGCTAATTGTTGGGAATAAGCGCCAGACTTCATGCGAATCATTTATAAATCATTTTATAATAAACCAAAAAACCCTCTGAAGTCTCTGCCGAGATTGCCATG
Source organism: Gymnodraco acuticeps (assembly GCF_902827175.1). NCBI lineage: Eukaryota > Metazoa > Chordata > Actinopteri > Perciformes > Bathydraconidae > Gymnodraco > Gymnodraco acuticeps. The sequence goes on from NW_022992023.1 coordinate 423,252, forward strand.
CATTTCTTAATTACAATACCATGTGTTATTGTTTTAACTCACCCCAAAATACAAGCAAATCCTATGTTATAATTGTCAATAATAATGAATCATGATTAATCACATTCATTAATACAAATATCTAAGCATAATTGAAACACAATTACAGCACATATATTCGATAAAAAAAACATTAGTTTATACTCTAGAAATACAAGCTTTTTCACCATGTCTTCATCATGAGTCTGAGTCTTCATCATGTCTTCACCATGAGTCTGAGTCTTCATCATGTCTTCACCATGAGTCTGAGTCTTCATCATGAGCCTGAGTCTTCATCATGTCTTCACCATGAGCCTGAGTCTTCATCATGTCTTCATCATGAGCCTGAGTCTTCATCATGTCTTCATCATGAGCCTGAGTCTTCATCATGTCTTCATCATGAGTCCCCCAGATTTCCCCTGCCACTGAACTCTCACCATGCTCTGCCTCTGCTTTGCCCCCCGAACATCTGCCCCAGATTCTCTGCCAGGGAACTTGGATACCCGCCTTCCCTTCTCCTTTCTCTGCGCTTGGGTCCTGATAACCCCCAACCCTGACAAATAACCTGCTTGGTTTAGCCTGAGTGTCAGAATGCAAACCTGCCAGTTTAAAGGCGAGGTGCTTCACATTTGCAGGCCTTTTGTCTTGTTTGATGGTTCAGAGTTTATCCTTTGCACATGATTCCCTGTGAAAGGTGGCACAATGCTCGGAAATATTGCAGCTGGTGATGAATCAGCGTAAACCCAGTTTGATGGTTTCAGTGGTAAACAGATTTATGTAAGTTGGTAGTTTGCACCCCGTTGCAATAACATCCGAGCAAGGATAGTGATGCACATTCTCTGTTAGTGGCACTGGATGATGTCAAACTCGGCCAATGTCGCCCGTTTAGTTTTTGGAAGTAGCATTGGAGATGGTGGCTTTTCCACTATTATGAATATTGCAATAAGAATCTAATTGTCCGATAGGCAAGAATATTTTAATATCCACAGAACAAGGGAAGCATGTTTGTGACAAGTGATTTGATCCCCAGGGTCTTGATCTTAATTGTGGGTGCTTCAAAACAAGGCCAAACTGAATGGGCAAGAATAGCAACAACACATATAGCAATCACTGTAGCATAGAACGAAGCAGGTTGCTTTGTTAACATTTGCAGTATGGTTTTGTTTTACATTTTGAGGGGGGGTGGCAGCGAGGCAGCACCTGCCATACCGCAGGCTGCCATCTTTTCTGTTGCAGTTTAAAGGTGTGCAGCCACCACATTGTCTGCAAGGATTTCATTAATGCGTGTGTGAAAACAAAATGATCATAATAATTGCCTGTAAAGAGCTCTGTCTCTGGTATTTATTCTTTTTTCAATGTTCAACACATTACAATACAAAGCAACAGCAACACAAACTACATGCTCCACAAGGACATCCCTGTAAAACAGTTTCGACCAAGTGTATGATAAATGAGAGGGTTTATATTATTATATTATATTACATCAGTTTTAGCTATGTGTACATAATAAAGTTGTTTCAGCTGGTTCTCCCTGCTACAGTCTGCAGCTTTGCCCTGTGAGAGTTACAAAGTGAACATCTCCACCACTGTTCTTTGAGTCACACAGTTACAGTCAATGACAAAAAGCCATCTCATGATGATCAAAATGGTTGTAACTGCACTCACCTACAGTTAACACACACACACACACACACACACACACACACACACACACACACACACACACACACACACACACACACACACACACACAGTCTCACTGATCAACTAATTGACTGGTATTGTAAACTACTGTTTACTTATTTGCCATATTACTGTAATCTTCACTAAAATGTCAGTTTATGTTCTTTCCCAGCTCCCACCACCCACTGATTTAAATGTGTCTCAGGCTGAGGAGAGGAACAGAGCCTCAGTTTAGTTGCAGTGCCTGCTATTGTAGCCCCAGCTCTTAAATACAGCTCCTGCACAAGATGATAGTAATTATTTTTAGTGAGTTAAGTGCCACTTAGGACTGAAGAATAGAGATTTGGCCACACCGTATCAAATGAGAAATATAATTATTTACAGCGTGACACTAAATGATGGTTTGATGTTTGTACTGAGATAATTACTGCTCTCGGGCCGGATCATGATACAGCGTCTCACTGCAGGCTGGGAAATAGAGAACCCACACACAGACACACATACATGTACATGCAGTGGTTGAATAAAAAAAGGTACATTCACTCAAGTATTGTATTTATTTTACATTTTCAACGTACTTAACTTGAGTATTTCCCTTTTGTACTTTATACTTCTACTCCCTTCCTTTTTTCTGAAAATATTGTACTTTTAACATGTAAAAAAACATGATACATATATGTGATATGATGCAGTGCTGTACTGCTACTAATCTAGCCAATGACAAAGAAACAAAAAATGGCTCCACAATGACAAACTGACATGTATTTGTTGTGATAAAAACTGAATAATAATATTCTATAATAATGTAATACTGCAAACTGAGTACTTTTTTGATGATTGAAATACATTTACATAATACTTCTGTACATGTACTACTCAATTAACATTATTAATTCAGGACTTTTACTTTTTTAAGAGCTTTAAGATCATAGTATTTTTACTTTAACTTAAGTAAATAATTGTTCACACACACACACACACACACACATGTTGATATTCTTCAGGCTGCCTGGTCACAATCACTTCTCTATGCCATGCTTATGAGAACAGTAAATGCCGTCATGGGTTGCTTCATTATGTAATTTCCACACACACAAACAAACAAACACACACACACACACAGTAGACAGGCTTCATTAGCAGGGATCAGAAAGCACACTGAGGACAGATGTTTCCAACCTTCAGTGTTTATAATATGAACTATAATCTCTGAGGAGTTTTTTGTTTGAGGAGCCACAAGACAATCACTGTTGGAATAAAAGTATGTGCTTTGAATAAATCAATGTCCACAGCCTCTATGAATACAAGATTTATCTACAATAAGTCAAATGTTTTTTTTTTTGTATTTAGAAAAAGCATTTCCAGCACACTGTTGTAACCGTATATTTATTTAGGTGGGCCAACAGATTCAAATCTGGCTTTAAGCATGATACTTTAATGCTTTATCCGGTAATTGTTTAATTCCAACCTATCTGGTGTTCTGCTTGTGTTTCATGCCAAAATGTTTTTATCTAAACTGAAAGAGAACTATTTTGATTGTAACATTACATGACATTGACCTCAATTCTGTTGTCAAAAGATATTTCCGAACCAAGATGTTATTAGAGTGAGAAGATATATATTTGTTTACATATGGTCATTTTCCCAGATTTACTATCTTTCCCTACTGGGGTAATTTGCAAGAGCTCATCAGAGATTAGACCCTTACTTTGTTTGACTATTGCTACATTTCCATTTTTCATTTTATTATGAAGGGAAAAAACTAAATGATTTCACAGTTTGTGTCATGGACGAAACAATAAACCAACTAAGCACTCCTCGTAAGACCCCCCCTACCAACACACACACACACACGCAATAACAGTTACATGGGAGTGTGCATCCCAGAGCTCTTCCAGGGACATTAGAGGAGCTGTACCCTGCTGGCTTTCCTCCTGCTCCTCTGACCTCCTGTGGAACATTCCTGAAGGACATCCTGAAGACAAACAATGGCAGAGAACAAAGATAGGCAGCAGTTCCCAAGCTCCCTTCTATCCCCACGTTCAACCTGAACAATAACACACGGATGGACCTAACACTATGCTAACACTGGACTCCAGTCTCTGCTTCCCGGTAACTGTCTTTCCAAGGTCTGCTGAGACTCTCCACTTTTAGTTAACCAAAAAAAAAAAATGCACTTATGTACTCCTTTTCCGATGGATGTGCCAAGATAAGGATTTTTATAATTTATTACACAAATAAGATTTTGTTGTATTATTAATCATTATTTGGATGGTATTTTCTTGGTCACACACACACACACACACACACACACACACACACACACACACACACACACACACACACACACACACACACACACACACACACACACACACACACACACACACACACACACACACACACACACACACACACACACTGACTGGCGCAGACGGGGGCGGGTCTTCTTCTGTAGTCCTCTGATGACGTAGTCTCGGCTCGTCTCTCGCAATATTTCTCATACAATTCTTCTTATGTTTATTGGTCATACACACGTAATAATAGCGGTAATGCAGCGTCAATAAGTGAGAGTTAAAGACGGTGTGTTTAGTGTGTAACTCCACACGTCATTCTCCTTATATTCACATACACAAAATACTATTAGCTACAGGCTACAAACAATAAATATCGTGAAACCGGAAATACAATGAAGGACTCTTTGTTTGTAGATATCTACTAAACTACAGCAAATACAGAGAGTAATGTAGGCCTGTTATACTGAGTGATATATATTTTACACACTGCTCTGCTTTCTGCACGGACCTCACAGCTGTTCTCTCTGGAAACATCGCGTTGCGATGAAAGCAGTTTCTAAAATAATATCCAGGGGATGCATGCAGAGCTGTGATTGGCTGAGATAAGTCTGGCCGTGCGTCACGACTCTTTGAAACATCTCCGTTGTCGGAAATACATCAGCGGGGGACCCGCGGAGGACCCATCAGTGTATCCTCGATTAGAGCTCCTCCAGAGAGCCTCCTCGACGCTCGATCCTCGATGTGCATTTAGAGAAATTAGATGTCCTTCAACATGGCGCGCTGAAATCCATTTCCGGGTCACTACCGGAGGACCGAGGAGTCGAGGAGGGGAAATTAGAGAAATGAGAAACATTCACTGTCGCCCACATCCGGTCCCGGGAAACACTGCTTCAGTAAATAATATCATTTAAAGTTCCGGAAAAATATATTGATTTATTTCTTACAGTTGTAAGCTGGATCATGGATGTCTGCACACCACAGTTCACTGAAAGCTCACAGCACAGCCATCTGCTTCCATTCGTCATACAAATAACAGATTTGATCTTCACTTGAAACAGTCCAACTCTCAGCTTTCTCATCACTGCACAGGGAGATTAGCCTTTGATTTGAACAGGACTCAAGAGGAATGCAATCATGCCTGAAAGGATTGTTCCTTTAGCCACACTGTCTGTGCTTTAAATCACACCTAAGTGCAACAAATTATGGCGAAGATGGGAGCTATTTTTTTTTTTCATCAACTGATCTCAACTTGTGATGGGTGTGTAGATTCCTTCTTTTTGTACCACATGGAAATACCTAAACAAGCTCTGGATGAAAAAGATTGACTGTGTGATCTGCGTCAGGGCAGAGACTAAACAGTGTATTACAGTGTACAAATGTATTCATCGCAGGGCTATTGCAGTGTGGCTTTTTTCTGGTCACTTAGTAAATAGCAGTGCAATATGTCAGAATGGTGCTGATGGTGTGAGGATTTATTATATCCCGTGTAATGTGGGGAGACAGTTGCATACTCCTGTGACCCCCATGTCTAATGTAATGATTAATATATATTATTTCAGAAGCAGTCCTTGTTATCACGTGAATTAAATGTGGACAACCTCACCCTGCCAGATCATTGAAGGCCATGAGATCCAGGACATCCAGGTAAGTAGTCCTTATGGGATGGAATTTATGGAGCAAATGTTCCTGCAGTTTTTTTGCACACTGAACATCTAGAGGCTTTTCTTAATGGTTCATTCTGTTAAAAGGGCAAGAAAGCGGAGGAATGGCACAGCAGATGTTACGCCCCTGATAAAAGGGGAGAATTATGACTAGAGTCAAAGTTAGGTTTCACTTGCCGGTACTTTACTCGAGTGAGTTAACAAATGCAACATACAAATGCAATCACGAGACTCCTTAATTTCCACAATATCATTGACAAGATAGCAACAAAAAAAAAATAGTTACTACACTCATTCTCGGCTATCACACGCACCAGCCCAAGTTGATCAAACGTAACAATAACACACTCAATATTTCACAGAACCGCTTTAAAACACTCTTTAAACATGTTATGTTATAGTTTGGCCCAATTTGCTATGTTTTTGTACTATACAAACCTGATAAAAGGGGAGAATTATGACAAGAGTCAAAGTTAGGTTTCACTTGCCGGTACTTTACTCGAGTGAGGAAAGTGCCGCGAAACCCCTCAGATATGTGGGCGGAGACAAAAACAATCGATCTCCGGCTCCCAGATTAATGCCATCTAGTCGATCACAGTTCAACAGATCACACGTCTCCAAAACGAACACAAACAAGCACACACAGAATACCTTCTCATCCTTTCCAAACATCCTACAATTCAACTACATTCATTTAATTTCAAACCTTTATTTAATCAGATTGGTCCCTTGAGATCATAGATCTCTTTTTCAAGGGAGACCTGCAGCATATAGGTTCCACATGAAACATGAAACAATAAAGGACATTATACATTATATTTACAGGATACATTTACATAGTTAGACATTTACAAGTGGCCATAGTATCAACGAGCATTTCATTTAGCCTAGCTTTAAAAACATGCAGAGGAATGAGATTGCTCAGTTTCAATTCTTGTTGAAGACTGTTCCAAGCAAGTGGAGCTGCACATAAAAGCTGTCTTACCTAAGACAGTCCTTGCTCTTGGCACATCTAACAAGACTACATCATGCGATCTCAGACAATAGCTGCTTGCAACTCTCTGTGTTATCAGAGAGCAGAGATAATACGGGAGTTTACCCAACAAAGCTTTATAAATAAACGTGTACCAATGACTGAGCCTCTTTACAATAAGTGATGGCAAACCTGCCTTGGCATACAGGGTACAGTGATGTGTAAGTGCTTTACCATTTGTGACAAATCTCAGTGCGCTGTGATAGGCGACATCTAACTTGTTCAGGCAATAGGCAGGTGCATTCATATACAACAAATCACCATAGTCCAGCACAGGTCAAAAGGTCACAGGACTTGTTTCTGAAAAAGAAACCTAGTCTAACCCTCAGCTTTTTAAGCAGGTTATTGACATGAAGTTTGAAAGAGAGACAATCATCAAGCCAGATACCTAGGTATTTATAACAGGTAATCACTTCAAGTACTTGTCCTTGCATAGTAACAATATCTAAAACAGGCTCTGCTGTCTTTTTTCACTTTTGAAAAGAGCATTACCTTGGTTTTATCAACATTTAAAAGAAGCTTAAGCTCAGAGAGCTGAGTCTGAATAATGTTAAAAACAGCCTGTAATTTAACACTAGCCTCCTGAATGGAGGGACCTGCACAGTACATCACGGTATCGTCCGCATACAAATGTAAAGTAGCTTCATCCACATTTTCACCTAAACTGTTGATATATATGGAGAATACAAGTGGACCTAAAACAGAACCTTGAGGAACACCATTAGCAATGTTTAACCACTCAGAAGACAGCCCATCAAAATGAACACATTGGGACCTTTCAGAGAGGTAGTTCACAAACCACCCACTGCATGGCTGGATATGCCGATACTGAGTAGCCTCTGCTTTAAGATGCGATGATCGACGGTATCAAACGCTTTGGAAAGGTCAATACATAGAGCTGCACAACTCTGCTTATTATCTAAAACAGGGGTTCCCAACCTTTATTGTGCCAAGGACCAGCAGATCCATTAAAAAAAAAATCGCGGACCGGTTGTCAATTTTAACTGATTTTAATATTTACTCACCACCAGCAGCAACAGAGGCTAATTGTATGTTACAGCCTGAACAAATACTAGAACAATATGCATCCAAAACATTAACAACGTTTAAAAAAGAACCGGTGTCGTTTTTTGGTTTTTCGGAAAAACGGAAAACCAAAAAAACGACGTTATTCAGTTTTTAAACCAAAACAGGAAAGCAGATAAATCAACGTTTTGGTTTTGTTTGTATGATTTACGGATAATCCAGTGAATGCTGGGAAAACAAGGAGAAGGCGCATTATGAAGGAGATGTCCGGTCGCCAGGGTGTGTGTGTGTGTGTGTGTGTGTGTGTGTGTGTGTGTGTGTGTGTGTGTCACTGGCATTTGTTTTCAGAAGATATTATGATAGTGACGTTCGTTCCGGTGCACTCCGACAGCATTTAGCTCTACATCGAGATTAAGATTAAACTATAACTTCTTTTGGGAACACCCGCATATAGGCTACCTATGGAGTTAGCCAGATGTGTGTAAATTACTGTTCATGGTCATTTGAAAACAAATGCCGGTGTCGGACACACCGAACACACAGAGCTGAGCTGAGCAGAGCACATACACTCACACACACATCATGCGCCTTGGTGACTGGACATCTCCTTCATAAAACTAATAAAAGGGGGAGTAATCGGGCAGTTCGATTTGTGTAGAGGTGTGTGTGGTTAACACGTAGCAGCCTGCAGTCAATCGCTGTTCTGATGAAGGTAAACACAGCGAAGGCGGTGCGTAAAAAGGCACATATTTACCCGCTGGTGCTGCACTTCTCAGAGGCGGAGTATACGTCCCGCTGCCTCCTGATGCTGCAGCCATTTCATGAAGTGAAGGAGGTTTTCCTTCTATAAAACAGCTGTGGGCAGCAGATACTGTGAGAGCCCCGGACATGAATTCATAGGAAAGGTCAATAAATAGAGCTGCACAACTCTGCTTATTGTCTAAAATACTCGTAATGTCATTCACCACTTTCATTGTGGCAGTGATGGTGCTATGTTGCTTTCTGAAGCCTGACTAATGTTTACACAGGATATTATTTGTACATAAAAACTCCTTTACTTGTTCACTCACTAGGCATTCGAGCACCTTCGCCAGAACTGACAATTTAGAGATTGGCCTATAGTTATTTAAAATAGTTGCCTCCCCTCCTTTTAGTAGAGGCAGGACATAAGCTGACTTCCATACTTTTGGAATTGCATTTGTGCTGAGGGAGAGGTTAAAAAGAGTATTGAGAGGAAGAGCAATCAAATCTGCAGCTATCTTTAAAAAGAAAGGCTCTAAGTTGTCCGGGCCAGCCGGTTTCTTAGAATCTAACTTGGTTAAGACTTCATGAACAACATTAACAGTAAAAGGAGTAAAACTGAAAGGGTGTTCCAGACCACATTGTTCAGAGTCACGGATTGGGGTGTTCACAGCAGCAGAGTTAGAAACAGAATCAAACATAGAACCGCAGGACACAAAATGCTCATTAAAGCAATTTAGCATAGTGGCCCTGTCCGATATAGTGCCAGATGCTGTGGTAAGGCACGGAGGTAGCTCATTACGGATCTCACCGGTGGATATCGATTTTATGGCTTTCCAAAATTTCCTAGGATTATTTAGGTTTTCTGTGGTTACTGACAGATAATACTTAGACTTAGCACTTTTGACATGTGAAGTGAAGCTATTCCTTAGCTGCCTAAAACGCAGCCACTCTACCTCTGAGCCTGAATTCCTAGCCTTTGCCCAGGCCTTGTTTCTCTCATGAAGGAGACTGGACAGTTCAGCAGAGAACCAAGGATTGTCTCGTCCCTTCACTCTAAATTTACGCAGGGGTGCATGTCTATCAATGATCTCCATAAAACCAAGATACAAATAAGACCATGCGGTTTCTACATCAGCACACATATCGATTGTTCCCCAATCAAACCCAAACAGATCATGTACAAAACCCTGCTCCACAAAATGTTTTTTGTCTCTCTTAATGATAATGCGAGGTTTACCCTTTAGGACTTTTGTGTCCCTAATTGTGGCTACAACACAGTGATCGCTCAGATCATTTGCAAATACTCCCACAGATGAGTATTTATGGGGAACATTAGTTAAAATGAGATCAATTAGGGAGGATTTATTTGGGGACTTAATGTTAGGGCGAGTAGGACTGTCAACAATCTGAGTAACATTCAAAGAGATACAAAGGTTTTTAAAATCCTCTGATACTGCAGTTAACCAGTCCCAGTTAAAATCTCCAAGTAGCACTATTTCCTTGTAGTCTAGTTGCGATAAAAGATTTGCTAGTTAAGACAAGGAGTCCTTGCCAGCTGAGGGGGGTCTGTAACAGCCCACCACCATGACCTGTTGACCCTTTGCCACTTCTATATTTAAGGCCAAAAATTCGAATTGCTTACTGATAGATTTGGAAACTAATGTGGATACACTGAACTTATTCTTAACATAAATGGCAATGCCACCACCTTTATTAGGCCGGTCGCAACGATACAAATTAAAACCATTTAAGGCAATGTCAGAGGCCAAAATAGATTTGTTTAGCCATGTTTCTGATAAAACAATGACGTCAGCGTCAGTTGAGCTCGCCCAAATGCAGACAAAATCTAGTTTACCTAACAGACTGCGCACATTCAAGTGGATGAGACCCAACCCAGACCAAGCTTTAAAATCAGCAGGAGTAGCGATCTGACTACTACTACTGGGCGGACCAGGGTTAGGTTGTACATTTCCTCAGTAATAGCAACAAAAAAAACAGGCATCTTTTCCTCTTAAAGGAAGCGTCCAAGTCCAAAGCCCTGTCGCTACCTCCTCACCGAGATTTTCCCATTGATCTCTTACCGGGAGCCCCCATTTCCAAGGGGAGACTTTACTCGATTTCGAGACCTGAGAGAGCAGCAATGGACGAATACATCTCCTCTTCACTCAAATCAGGGATGATCCATCCTTCATCTTCTCCAGCCGGAGCGGGATTTTTCTTTGTGGGAAAGAAAGACGGGTCTCTGAGACCTTGCATAGACTACAGTCCACTAAATGACATTACGGTGAATAACCGCTATCCTCTGCCACTCATGTCATCTGCTTTTGAACTGCTTCAAACTGCCAAGATATTCACCAAGCTAGATTTAAGAAATGCATATCACTTGGTTAGAATAAGAAAAGGGGATGAGTGGAAGACAGGATTCAACACTCACAGTGGTCACTATGAGTACCTAGTAATGCCTTTTGGACTATGCAATGCACCAGCTGTGTTTCAAGCTTTTGTGAATAAGGTTTTGAATATTTCAGTGTTTGTGTATCTGGATGATATTCTGATTTTCTCCCCAGACGCTAAATCTCATGTTAACCATGTCCGACAGGTTTTGCAGAAACTGCTTGAGAATCAGCTATATGTCAAGGCAGAGAAATGTGAGTTCCACACAGAAGAGGTGTCGTTCTTAGGATACATAATCTCACCTAATCATATGCAAATGGATCCTGCTAAAATAAGTGCAGTATCCCAGTGGCCCACACCAGACTCCAGGAAGAAGGTTCAGCAGTTTTTAGGGTTTGCTAACTTCTATAGGAAGTTTATTAGGAATTTCAGTTCTGTTGCTGCCCCTCTGCATGTTCTGACTTCTCCTAAGGTTCCCTTCAAGTGGACTCCCCAGGCGGACATCGCTTTCCAACGCCTCAGAGAGAGATTCACATCAGCTCCCATACTCACCATTCCAGATCCCCAGCGCCAGTTTATGGTCGAGGTTGATGCTTCCAATAAGGGAATTGGAGGAGTACTGTCTCAACAATCTGTAGAAGACAACAAGATGCATCCATGTGCTTACCTGTCGCGGAAGTTGACAACAGCAGAGCGGAATTATGACGTGGGAAACAAGGAACTGTTAGCTGTAAAAGCTGCCCTCGAGGAATGGAGACACTGGCTAGAGGGTGCAGAGCAGCCGTTTTTAGTCTGGACAGATCACAAGAATCTGGAATATATAAGAAAGGCTAAACGTCTCAACTCCCGTCAGGCCAGGTGGACACTATTCTTTAGTAGGTTCAACTTCACACTCTCTTTTCGTCCCGGGTCTCAGAATCAAAAACCTGATGCTTTGTCTCGTCTTTACGATCCAGAACCACTTGCTGTAGAGCCCAAGACCATCCTTCCACTTAACCGTGTGATCGGAGCCTTTTCCTGGCAAGTGGAGTCGGACGTTAAAAAGGCGAATGTCATGAATCCAGCACCTAGCGAGTGTCCCAACAATCTGCTGTTTGTTCCTGAGGCTCTTCACTCCAAGGTCATCCACTGGGCTCACTCATCTGTGCTTTCGTGCCATCCGGGAGTAACAAGGACAATGTTCAGGATTCAACAACGTTTCTGGTGGCCAGCCATGAGGAAGGATGTGGCGGAGTATGTAGCGGCTTGTCCGGTGTGTGCGTGTAATAAGACCTCGTCTCAAGTCAAGATGGGCTTGCTCCAGCCGCTGCCGATTCCCCAACGTCCTTGGTCACACATTTCAATGGATTTTGTGACAGGATTTCCTTTATCCAGAGGCAAGACTACGGTTCTAACAGTGGTGGATCGATTTTCAAAGATGGCTCACTTCATCCCATTGACCAAGCTTCCCTCTGCCAAAGTCACCACAGAGGTCATGATGAATCACATATTCAGGATCCATGGATTCCCTGATGACATTGTTTCCGACAGGGGTCCACAATTCATTTCCGGTTTCTGGAAGGAGTTTTGTCGACTCATAGGTGCCACCGTCAGCTTGTCATCAGGATATCACCCTCAGTCAAATGGACAGTCGGAGTGTCTGAACCAAGAACTAGAGACTACGCTACGTTTTCTCGTCTCCCGGAACCAGACCACCTGGAGTGACCACCTCACATGGGTTGAGTTTGCCCACAATACTCTTCCTACGGCAGCCACAGGTCTCTCTCCATTCCATTGTGTCAATGGTTTCCAGCCTCCGCTTTTCCCTAACAACGAGGAAGAGGTGATGGTTCCATCAGCTCATGCCATGATCAGACGTTGTCGCCGAGTTTGGGCTGGTGCTCGCAGTCTCTTCTCCGAAGTTCAGCTCGGATGAAGGCTGTTGCAGACGTCCATCGCAGGGTCGCTCCCTCCTACAGACCAGGCCAAAAGGTTTGGCTTTCCACTAAGGACTTACCACTCCATGTCGCCTCAAAGAAACTGGCTCCGAGATTTGTGGGTCTTTTTCTGGTGTCCAGAGTCATCAACCCGGTGTCTGTACGCTTGCAACTCCCCAGGAATATGAGAGTGCATCCGACGTTTCACGGCAGTAAAATTAAGCCAGTGTGTGAGAGCACACTTGTTCCCGCCTCCAAGCCCCCTCCACCGCCCCAGTTCTTTGAAGGGGGTGAGGTTTACAAGGTCTGTAAGCTACTGAAGGTCCGTAATAGGGGGAGGGGGAAGCAATTCCTGGTAGACTGGAGGGGTTACGGGCCTGAGGCTTGGAGCTGGGTAGCTGCTTCATTTATCGTAGACAAGACTCTTATCCACGACTTTTACAATCAGCCTGGGCCATCAGGAGTCGGCCCTAGGGGGGGGTACTGTTGTGCACCGACAGAAATGCTAGAGAGGTTCAGGTTCATGTTTTATGTTTGTTTTCTCACTCACCTTTTATCTCTCATTCCAGGCTTCCTGATTGTTTTCACCCTGTGCTCATCAGCGGCAGTCCCGCCCCTGATTGGTCTCACCTGTTTCTCATTATCATGTGTTTAAATTCCCCTGTCTCCCTGTGTTTCTCGTCAGTTCGTTTTTGTCGATTGCCATGGTCAGTGCTTTACTCTTGTCTCTTGCCACAGTCAGGTCTATGCTCTTTTGAGGTCTTGATAAGTTTGATCCTCACTACGTGAGCGTTTTCATTTTTGTTCTCCATTTTGTAGAGACCATTTTTTGTTGATCATTTTTTGCTGTTCATTAAAAAATAAAGTATCTTACAAATACTTTAGCTCTGTCTCCCGGGTCGTGCAATTGGGTCCTACCTCCTAAGTGTCTGAGTTTATAACACAGGCTATAAATGCACTATACAACAGTGGCGGTTCTAGACCAATTTGACTGGGGGGGGCCAGTCTGGGGCCAGTTATTTTCTGAGAGGGGCACACCAAATGCAGGACGAAAAAGACAAAGACACTATGAAGTAATTGCACATAAGAAAACAATGCAATACAGTTATTGGTATTTGTTTCAGTACATGTTACTAGCCTCAGGCCTAGGGGTACCTGGGCCAGCAGCAGACTCTACCTCTGTATATGAAAAACACACAAGGCAGAAATGTTAGCATGTTTGTAGCTCAACTGCAGGATTTAATCTGCTCATTTGGAAACATTCCACAACAAAAGCATTTATCCATGCTCATTTCCATGAGGCAACAACACCAGAGATCAATAAGGCAACAGCATCCACATAACAACGATGACATCATGGTAAAAATACAACAGAAATGTACAATAAAATCGTCACACTCAGAACTGACTGTTATCCTCACACTCAAATTCCAATACAATACACACACTTCAAAGAAACATATACAACCTATATGCATAAACACAATCTACCTCTCATAGTCATTTACATCATACCCAAGCAACACGTGTCTACATAGTACTGTTTAACCTTAGCGTTAGCTCCGCTAGCCGTTAGCTCCGCTAGCGTCACATTGCACATAACTATACATAACTGCCTTAAACAACACACTCATAACACTTATACTGGGACACTATGGTGACATTTGAAGGACTTAGAACCCACCTGTATATGACAGTGGCGAGCCGTGACTTTTATACCTAGGCCCTCTGACCCCCCTTCCCTCGAAAAAAAAGAAGAGATATTACGTCACAGCGTATACTTCAGCGTAGTATCAAAACCCGGGGTGCAAAACGCATCAATGACAGCGACCCTCTACCACACAAAACAATACAATTTATATAAACACCTATCATGACAGGCTCCCTTACTTACAGCCAAGTAACAATTGCAAATGAATTAAGTCGGCACGGCGACCCACATTGAAAATGACTTAGGCCTACCTTTGATGATCAAATCACTTAAACACAAAGTCCATCCTCCTGTCCTTTTGGATGAAGCACTTGATGGCGGGTCATGCAGCTGATCCTTTGCCACTCCAGTTTATCATTGTAACTCAATCTTGAAAATGACTCGGTTAATAATTTCGCAACGATGTCATCACTATCACTGAAGTGAGCCATCATGAACGAACTTATGCTAATTTATAAATCTATCGATCATAAATCTATCGTTTAGATTTATGATTCAAAGATAATAAAAGTAGGGTAGACATGTGGATATTATCCGGCTGAACAAAACGTGCATTTATCTAACAGGTTCGTTTTCCACAGACCTTATTTCGAGCTATTTTCCAAAATCCTATGGAGAAATCCCACTGCTTCCTGTCGAGGGAATCCGAGCGAAGCTTACTTCCGGGTTATAGGATGCGTCACTGCACCACTTGCATAGACCTCACAGCGGGCGGAACTTGTCATAAAGTCCGCGAAAATAAAGCCCGCCCATTTAGAGGGAAGATATGATTGGTCAATTGTACTGTCATTTGACATTACTCTCTCGTTGAATTACTATAGCTGGCCCTCTGTGAATGTAGAGAGGGACCAACAAGCTCTCCCGTCTTCACATAACTCGCAGAGACGGCATTTAACCCTTCACAATCTAACAGAAACTGAACAGGCAGATTCGAAGGATTTATTTCTTTGGAAATATTATTTTAAATACAATTAAATCAAGTTATTTTGGTAAAACTAATGAAAAATGTAACAACAACAACATATAAAAAAAATATTTAAAAAAAAATGTTTTTTTCTTAAAGGGATAGTGGAAATCCGCGAATTTTGGGTTTAACTTATGTATTTTTATTAAAAAGAAGCATATTAAACAATTTTTTTTTATTTCATCCGCCTAGTTTCATTTTATTTTCAATTTTACTGCGCCCTCTCAATGAAACGAAATACTTCGGGAATCGTCGGGAATCTTCGGGTGATGACGAGAGCTCAGGAAGACGGGCACAAACAATGGCGGACATTCAATAGCATTTGCATGTGAATAGCCGACCTTTATTATGGTGAATAGATGTGTTTTGTATGGCTGTAGTGCGACAGAAAAATTCTACGTGACACAACGACATTGGATTAACCTTGAGATGCGTTTTTATTCCGTTGAACACAACTTTTGATCACAAATCAAAAAAGGTAAGACGTAATTATTGTAATATTTTTGGAACCGGATGTTGTTTACTTTCTCTTTTCTGGCTGATAGCTCCAGGAATTCGAGGTCTTACAGTGATGACATTACATGTATGGAATCTGTGGAGTCTCAGCTTTAACTCGTATATCTTGTTTGTGCAGTTAAGATAGTAATAAGGGCATTTCTACCGTGTGTTGTGTGTAAAAAAGCGTTAGCATTAGTTAGCATTGTTTCGCTCAATGCTAATTCAAAGGCTTGGTATTACTCTTGTGTTTTTTCTAGCTAACAATTGTTCTTATTGTCAGTTAGCGGAGTTTCTTACCTTTAAAAGGGTATGAAACCTTAATAGTTTCATAAATGTTAAGAAGCCCTGAGACATGTGAGAGAAAAAAAACGGTGGGAGGGGTCCACTGGGGGGACCTTCGGCCTTAACTGGTTAACAATGATTAATATTTGTAAAGGCTACAGGTGATCTTAAGATGCGTGAGCTATGCTTAGGGACCTACCAGTCAAGATTATTTGTGCGTAGGGGTGCATCATCTGTCGCCTGGTCCTGGTCATCCTCGCCATTGCCCATGCCGTGAACCATCACCTCGGGCTCGGGCTCGAACAAATAAGGACGTAATGGTCCATCTTCTGGCTCAATATTGTCACCATCGTCGCTTACTGAACCGGATTCAGATTCAGTTCCTAAAACGACATTTTCGTAGGAAAGCCGAGAGGATGTTTCTGACTCGCTATCATCACTGGATACCTCGTACAATCCTTCTTCTTTGTCTGGTATATTTGCTCTTCCACGTTCATTCTGCATAGACGCCATGGTTTGTTATCGTATCGTCTTCCTGAGTTTTCGTCACTTCCGGTTAGGCTGAGAAACATTTCGTTTCTAAAAAACTTCGGGGAAGCTGCAATAAAGTGCTTCTAACATGCGTAAGGCAATTATTATATATTTTTAATCAGGTGTGATTGTTTTGGTACGTAATTATGCTTGTATATAAGTTAAAACGAAACTATTTGAGGTTCCATTTCCACTATCCCTTTAATGTTTTCAAATATTATTTTTTAGAATATCTTAGGCCCTCACAGAGGGCCTAGAGGGCCCTGACGGCTCGCCACTGGTATATGAAAAACACACGAGGCAGAAATGTTAGCTTGTTTGTAGCTCAACTGCAGGATTGAATCTGCAGGGTTCTAGATCCTCCCGAGTGGTATCGCCCTTTAGTGATCAGTCCGCCACACAGTTGCAATGTAATACAGTTTAATGACTTCTAAAGAGACATCAACAATAAAAAATATGGGGGTGACACTTTTTCAACTTAACTTATTTTTTTTAACAATGAACTGGTTTAACCCTTTACATACACATATTTATTTCAGATATAGGTATCGAATCTCCCTGCGGATGTAACTTACAGGCGAATACAGTGATGTGCTCTCACAGTACCATGGAAAAGTGAAAGTGACCAGAGAGGAGTGATGATTGGTTAACACGGGATAACATTTCAGGGTAAGCTAATCAGAGACAGAGTTGGGCGGGTCTTGCCTTATGGGGAAAATACACAGACACACAAACACTTGCTAATACACACACATACATGACAACGCCCACCACCAGCACACACACAATGGCAGATGCAAGTATCAACGAGAGCAGCAGCGCATTTACAACTTGGAGATATAACCACTTTGTTACACTGCCAAAATAGTGTAGTTGTTGTTAATGTGTACACTGCCAAAAGAGTGTAGTTGTTTTTATTTAATATTGCACTACAAGTGCACTACTTAGAACTTGATTGTTGAGGCTACAATAAAGATGCCTGTCAAAATGTCTAAACATATCTTTTGTGTTTTATTGTTCCACTACATTTCATAATGATAATTTCTACAATGATGGGGAGTTGTCTTTTCTCTTACGGTGCCACAGAACAACACAAACACTTGTATTTGTATTGTTATTATTTTTAAAGTAAAGTAACTTGTTACTAGTTACTTTTATAATTTGGTAACTAATAAAGTAACTAGTTACTTTTTTGAGAGCAGCAACTATAACTATTACGAGTTACTTTTTTAAAGTAACTTGCCCAACACTGATTATAATAGAGCCAAAAAACAAGCAGTTAATCAAAATGTAACTGTCATCAATATACAATCATTGTCATAGTTCATAGTCCAATGTTTGTGTTAGGTGTGCTTGCATGAGTTCAAGAGAAAATCGGGGGGGGGGTGGCATGTGTGTGTATGTGTGATACTGGGTGTCAGAGGTTACTAGCACATGACATCTTGTGTTCAATCAACTGCTTCCAGGAGCAGACAGAGCTTGTCAATTGGTCGCTGTAAGGTGCTACTCTTGGTTTTCACCAAGACACTTCGGACAAGCCCTTTCGGACCCTGACAGTGTCTTTATCACCCGGCCCAGTTGCCAGGAATTTATTGGTGCTGTATTATCCACGATGACGACGAGATCATTGGGGCGAAGGTTCCGTTTGGGGTTGTGCCATTTGACTCGCTGTTGCATGATTGGGAGATATTCTCTTATCCATCTCCTCCAGAAGAGATCTGCGAGGTATTGTGCCTGTCTCCATCTCCTCCGTGAGTACAAGTCCTCCTTGTGAAAGAGTCCAGGTGACATAATCGGTTTTGACTTTAGTAGAAGGAGGTGATTTGGCGTAAGGGGTTCGAGATCGTTTGGGTCACTTGAAACTGTAGTCAATGGTCTGTCATTCATGATGCTCTCAACTTCGCACAAAGCTGTCTGTAGAGTCTCATCATCCAATCTCTGTTCTTTTAGAACGGAACACAGAATCTTTGTTACAGGTCTGATAACCCTCTCCCAAACTCCATACGGCGGATTAAAAGTCCATTTTACTCCGTCCCCTGAGTAATGCATTTTGAATCTTGTGTTGATTCAGGTCTTTAAGAGCAGCTCTCAGCTCTTTCTGTGCTCCCACAAAGTTTGTGCCATTGTCTGTCCTGATGCTTGTCACTTGCCCTCTGCGACATATGAATCTGCGCAAAGCATTGATGCAGGAGTCAGTGTCCAATGAGCTCGAAACTTCCAGATGTATGGCACGACTCACAAGGCAGGTGAAGATTACTCCCCAACGTTTTACATTTGCTCTGCCTCGTTTAACCTCCAGGGGTCCAAAGAAGTCGATACCAACATGAGTAAAGGGTGGTAGATCTGGAGACACCCGATCCTCTGGGAGGTCAGCCATTTCTGCTCTCCAACTGTGGCTAGCATTCTTCAGCAGAAAACACAGGCTCTGATTATCTTTCTGGCTGTCGAGTTAGCACGAGGCAACCAGAATCTTTGATTTAGTCTTGAGAGCATGTGGCTTCTCCCCGAGTGTCCAATCTGCTGATGGATGTGGCCCAGGATCAGTTTGGATACAGTAGAGTCTCTGTGGGGTTCTTCAGATCCATTGGCATTGCTGATTTGCTTATTCGTCCTCCCACTCTTAGCATGCCTTCAACTAAGATTGGGTCCAGCTTCCTGATAGAGCTGCTTGCTCTTATTTGCCTTCCTTTCTCCAAAAGTGCATGTTCCTGAGAGAAGTGACGTCTTTGCTCGGAGTGAATTATTGACCTTTCAGCTTCTCTAATGTCCTCCACAGACAGATGTTGTGATCCAAATGTCAACTTTAGCTTGTTCATTTTGTCCTTTAAGGATTTCAAAAGAGTCCCATCTGGGGCAAGGTCAGCTTTTGCAGATGTCCTTCTTTGAGCAGAAGAATAATTCCCCTTAATTTAAGTATCCAAGCAACCCCTCTCTGCAGTCTGCTCCATGATGAGTAATACTCAAACAGTTTGCTGGTTGGGTTGGTTTCATGGACACTCAAACTGTTAACTGCTACGTCCTTTCTAACCTCTGGGTCCTCTGATGGAATAAGGCCCAGGTTCTTAGGTGTTTTTGGCCAATATTCCTTTTCCTTTTCCAGATACTTAGGTCCTGTTATCCACCTTGATGTCTTTAGAAAGTCTTCTACATGCAGCCCATGGGACGCGTCGTCGGCAGGGTTGTCTATGGAGCTCACATGCCTCCACTGCTTCTCCTGAGACAGGTCCTTGATCACTGAAACTCTGTTTGCCACAAATGTGTGATATCGTTTAGTCTGGTTGCTGATGTATCCGAGGACAGAGGTGCTATCTGTCCAGAAGGTTGAGTCGTTGAGGTCCACTTTAAGCTCCCTTTTCAACATCCTGTCCACCTTTACTGCAAGTGTTGCTGCAGTAAGCTCCAATCTGGGAATAGTGATCTGTTTGAGTGGAGTCACTCTGGATTTTCCCAAAATAAATGCAACATGGACCCTTCCCATACTGTTTGTAAAGCGAAGATAGCTGGTGGTGCCGTAACCTTTTTCGTTTGCGTCACAGAAGTGATGAAGCTCTGCAGTCCTGATTGGTCCAAAATTCTCAGGTTTCATACACCTGTGCACTTGAAATCTGCTAAGCTGTTCCAACTCTGTGATCCATTTCTGCCATTGTTTTGAGTATTCTTCTGGGATGCTTTCATCCCATCCACACTTTATCCTGCATAGCTATTGGAGGATCTGCCTGGCTTTAAGGATACATGGGGAGAGGAATCCTAACGGGTCGTGGATGGAACTGACTGTAGAGAGGATCCCTCTCCTGGTAAGAGCTCTGTTTTTGATATTGACTTTGAATATGAAGGAGTCTTTCTCTGTATCCCATTGGATTCCAAGTGCTCTTTCAATGGACAGGTTTTCCCTGTCAAAGTCCAGATCCTTGAATAGCTTTGCTCTGTGATGCTCAGGTATACTTGCAAGCACTTCACGGTTGTTACAGACCCATTTGGTCAATGAGAAACCTCCTTTGGCGCATGCGTCTCTGAGGTCTCTGATAAGCTTAATGGCTTGTTCAACTGTGGCCACTGTTTTGAGGTAATCATCAACGTGAAAGTTGGAATTGATTGTTTCAGTTACCTCTTTGCTGTACTTGAAGCTGTTGTCTTCTGCCACTTGTCTGAGAGCATAGTTAGCAATGCTAGGTGAGGACACAGCACCAAAGAGGTGGACCTTCATTCTATATGCCTCCAATGCATTTTCAGTGTCTCCATCTGGCCACCATAGAAACCTAAGGAAGTCTTTATGCTCTCTCTGGACTTGCACTTGATAGAACATTGCCTCGATGTCCCCCATGAAAGCAATTTGTTCTTGGCGGAATCTAAGCAGAACTCCAATGAGAGTGTTCGCCAGGTCTGGACCTTGGAGAAGTTCCTTGTTAAGAGATGTGCCTTTGCATGATGCAGTGCAGTCGAACAAAACTCTAAGTTTGCGCTTTTGTTGATGGTAAACACCAGGGGCGTCGCCTGGGGTAGGCAAGCCCCGGATGTTTTTTCTTTAGCCCCGGACAAATTCTCCCTCAATAATATAATACATTAACCTACTTTACCTATAGGACGGACGGCAGAAATGTAATTTCCCATGTTCAGTGAATGCAACACAGAGGCAAGACGACGCCACCAGACCAATCAGAGAGTTGCATGGAAATAAACGTGTTTTATTGGCTGACAGGTACGTACCTCTCCTCTGTGATAATGTTTAAACTTTAAACTGTCAGCCCCGGACGCGGAGATTCTGAAGATGGACATTAGACATTTCTTTAATAAAAAAAGACGGCAATTCTCAAGTGGTGGCTCACACAACAACCCCAGAGCCACCACCTGAGCCAGGTGAACAAGGTATGTACCTGTCAGTAAACTTACAAGTTATGCGAACATGTAAGCAAAGCATAAATTACAGCTACGTTGACGTTACTTTGAATCGCGCGGGTAAGCTAAACCGTTAGCAAGTAGCTATAGCTAGCCAGATATATTAAATAAACACTTTGTCATACAATCTAAATGTTGTGTTTTTTTAGCGTTACCTGGTGATTTCAAAGAAAGCTCTCTGGGAAATGTTGACTTACTGTCAGTGTTCGACATGAAGCTAGAAGCTACCTTACAGTAGTACACAGTTGATCCTGATTCCTGAGTCCTGTCAGTTAAAGTGTTTCATAGTTAGCTTAGCTAAGCATCAACCTAGCACTGAAATATATATATGGATGTTATGTGACAGTATTTCTGAGGAAAAGTCAGCTGAAATGGTGGCATACTTGCCACTGCTTTACGTGTCGACAGCATGTTTGAACGTATTTGCAGCAATAAATGTGGCTGTCTGGCCACTGACGTTGCCATAACAACACCTGAATTTAAATGTGCAACCTCTTTTTGTGACAGATTTTGCATGAAAATATAATTCTTCTGATTGATATTTCCTATTGACAGCTAGTTTCTATGTGAACATTATGAGATGGACAGCCAGCTAACAAGCTTTTTATACAAATATTTCAGATCAAAGCTAATCCAGTGGGGCTCCTGAAAGGGGGCAAGGGACACTATGCTCCCAAATATTAAGCCTTGACCCCCATCTTAAAATTGATATGATCAATCAATCAATCAATCAATGTTTATTTATATAGCCCAATATCACAAATGTTACATTTGTCTCAGTGGACTTTACAGTTTGTACAAAATATCAGTATGACAATACGACACCCTCTGTCCTTAGACCCTCACATCGTACAAGGAAAAACTTCCGGAGAAAACCCACAGTTTAAAGGGAAAAATGGGAGAAACCTCAGGGAGAGCAACAGAGGAGGGATCCCTCTCCCAGGACGGACAGACGTGCAATAGATGCCGTGTGTAAATTGAAAAGATAATACATTTGCAACATAGGTAGTCCAAATGTTTGGAAATGCATGTGTGTATAATAGGAAGATGAATCCACGAGGATATCCATCCAGGACCTATGATCCAGGACCACAGCCACGACTCAAGATCCAGGGCTCGCGATCCAGGACAGAGGAGCGCAGGATCATCCATGACTCCGGATCCCGGCGTATATAGACACCAAAAAGAAAGACATTTGGGGAAGCTGGGTTAATCGGAACATGAGAGTACACAGGTATAGACAGAGAGAAGGAAGAAGTAAGATGTCCCCCGACAAACTAAGCCTATATCAGCAAAACTAGGGGCTGAATCTAATCAGCCCTAACTATAAGCTTTATCAAAAAGGAAGGTCTTAAGCGCACTCTTAAAAACGGATAGGGTGTCTTCCGCCCGAACACAAACTGGAAGCTGATTCCACAAATGTGGAGCTTGATAAGAAAAGGCTCTGGCTCCCATTGTACTTTTAGAGACTCTAGGAACAACCAACAACCCTGCATTCTTGGAACGCAATGCCCTAGTAGGACAGTAGGGTATAATGAGTTCTTTAAGGTAAGATGGCGCCTGCCCATTAAGGGCTTTGTAGGCGAGAAGAAGAATTTTAAATTCTATCCTGTGTTCTATAGGGAGCCAGTGTAAGGCAGCCAGAAAAATGATCAAAAAATGATCTGCATTGTCGGAGGCCTTTTTTCCTCATTATCATGTCAAATTGTACAGCTTTCCTTAGTGTTGAATGCAGAAAGATGACTATATTAGAGTATTAAGTGAAAATGACTATATTAAAGTTTTAAGTAAATATATTAAGTGAATTACTCAAACTGCATTTGTATAGGAATGATTCTGTCCTATTGGCAGATAACTACTCTAACAGTGATATCTACAAGAGGTTTCCAATGTAAATTTAACTATTTTCAATTGGTTAGTATTACATTTTGTGACAGTGTGGTGACACTCATTTTAATGAAGTGTGTATCTTGAAATTCATTTATTTGACAGAGCTGGAAACTGATACATACTTGTTTGTGTTTACCTACACAGTCATCACAGATGAGCCAAACAGAGTAGAGGATGAAGAAAGGAGAACAGGAGAAAGGGACACACAAGAAGGAGATACAACAGACAAGAACAACAATGGAGACAACAATGAACAGGAACACCAGAACAGACAAGAGTCAATGGGTAACATGACTGATTTAGGGACTGCAGATACAGGGCCAAGGCAAGTGAGACATCACTGCTTTCCATCCAGCATGTTTGGCCAGCAAAAGAGATCATTTCAACCGCAAACAGCAAGTGATGAGGGAAGCAGCAAGAGATGAGGGATTATTATGTCCTCCTTCCATCCCTTTTTTCTGTTTAATCTGATTACTAACTACTTCTAATCATTTGACATAGTTTATGATTTAATTGGAAAATGAAGTGTTTTTAAATAATAAACCCGTTTCTGATTCTGATTCTTTGATTTCTTTTTGACATATGGGTGTTGAGAGATGTATCCATATCTCTTAATGTTGCTCTCAAAGTGCACAAGATTGATGCTTTTAACTTCAGTATTTAAAAAAAATCTTCCTGGGGGACCCCAGAGGAGGTGAGTTCCCCCCAAAATAGCACTTTATCTCTGCTTATGTAACTCCGGTGTAGTGTCCCCTCGGCAACAGATCACTCAGAGCTGGTGATTACTTTCCTGCATTTCAATGGACAGCATATAAAAAGGACACGTAAGCTGCATTGCTTAAGAGATCTTCTCATGCTATCTCTTTTACAAAATAAGTGTCCAGTCAACAACAAAACATCAGTGATCGTATAGTGGTAGTATATTTTTCACAAGCAATGTGAAACATTAAACTTATACAAACTGGTGTACAAAACTCACATACCTGCGTTGATCTCCTGGAGTGTCTCTACTCTTTCTTCTCCACATCTCTTTCCACCATCAGAGATTGCAAACATTTCAGAAACAGCTAGAGGTAGGGGACAAACAACTTGTTCGCTGGGCATGTCAAAAACCTCCATGCTTTGATCAAGACTTTAGGGAGCCTTTCAGCCCCTCTAGCAAAGGGACTGGAAAGCAAGCTTTGAAAATTCAGTACCATCTACATGCTGTCATGTTCCAGACACTGCTCTCAACCACTCAGGGCCTGCTTGAATACCTGCAGAAAGAAACACTTGACTTGGTGCAGGCAGTAGATTACAAAACAGCAGTTGAGAACACACTGAAAAGTTACCGAAGTAACGAGAAAGCACATGAGGTCTATGACAAGACCAAGGCCCTGTGCAATGATCTTGATATTGCCGAAACTGTGACACAGAGGAAGAAGCGTAGAAACATGGAAGACTTTGTAGTCAAGGCATCATGTGGAGCAATGTGAAACATTAAACATAAATAAACTGATGTACAAAACTCACATACCTGCATTTCAATGGACAGCATAAAAGGACACGTGAGCTGGGTTCTGGTGCTCAGATTAGCTATTGATGATCACGTTGATAAATCATATAAAACAAATAGCCAATCACACTAAAAACATGTTGCTGTGACTGTGAGCATTAAACAATTAACATTAAACTAAACAAACACAACAGTACGTTATTGTCCTTATAAAATAAAAACATACATTTTGTCCACCGAGATAATACAGGCACCTTACCCTCAAGAGATGCTCACGTGCTATGAGAATCTCCCACACTCCATTGCCGTAACACAGCTAATGCAGGCACACGTTTGTGACACCAGATGGCGCAATTGTGTATCTGCGTGTGGGGAGTCTTGCAGTAGAACATTTGACTGTAGCGCCGCCACTGTGGGCTAAGCCCCGAATGTTTCCAGGTCCAGGCGACGCCCCTGGTAAACACCGTGGTGAGGTATGTACCATATCTGTCCATCATTCCTGTTAAGCTGTTCTGGTGGCACTCTCTCTGCATAACCCTTTTTTAACACATCCTCCATGAATGTTTTGTATTCCATGGCATATTCTGCATCCCTCTTAAACCTCTTTAGGAGATTTAGAGTACGTTGTTTTACCATTTCGTAGTTGTCAGGCATAACTAAGTCCTTTTTTCGAAAAGGCAAGGGTAGGTGATAGTGTCCATCCTTGAGTGCTACTGAGCTTGATGCTATCTCCATGAACCTTTTGTCTTCACCTGACATTTTCTTCTTCTCTTCATAATCTTTTTCCGAGAAGTCCTGATTGTATTGTGTGATGAGGAGATCATTCAGGTTGGTTACTGATATTCTGTTGACCATTGTGACCACAGGTCCGGATTCCACAGTTTTTAGCTGTACTGTACTGTACCCAATATACAAGCTGTTAATAAACTTTTCAATCAAACAGCAGTACAAGCGTTGAGTGGTCCATTTACCACCCATCCAAACACTGTCCTGACTGCATATGGTCCATTTCCTTGACTTCTTATTATGTCCCAAGGTTCCATTGCCTTGGGAACATCAACTCCTGTTAGAAGCTCTATGTGAGCATCAATTTCTTTCAGCTGTATGTCACTTAGATAGGCCATCTTTCCAGATCCTTTTGGGTAGGTACATTTTCTTTTGAGACAGGAATCTTACTCTGTGTGTACACCTGAGGTAGGTCATGGTAAGTACTGCCATCTAAATGTCCTATCTCCAATCCTTTGAGTTGTAACTCTTTACAAGTCTTTCCTGACCCATTGTTCGTAGAACGACTGTCGTGTTTCATGATTTGGGATTCAGCTGTCTCATTAGATTCTCTGTGCAGAATGATGCTGAACTGCCGGGATCAAGAAAAGCATAGGTTGAGATAAACTTATCTCCTTTGTGAACCTTGACTCGAACAGGCACTATGGCTAGGGCACAATCCCTACCGGCCCCAGTGGCTTCACCAGCCGAGACAAGTGCACTGTTGACCCAAGCTCCTTTTGTTTCAGTAGGGGGAGGCTTTTGTAGGAGTGGACTGTCAATGTGAAGTATTGTTGGGTGACTCTTGACACTTTTGACATGTCAGCCAACAATAACAATTTATCTTCAAAAAGTCAACCTTTTCCTTGTGTGGATGATGTTTGAACTGATGGCAATCAGTCAGCACGTGCTTGCCTTTACAAAAGTAGCAAAAAGAGGCAGGACTGCCCCCTTGTGGCTGTTTGAAGGTGCCACGCTGCTCTGTGTTTGATGGTGCAGCGCTGCTCTCCTGATCACATGCTGCTGCGATGATGATGGCGAAGCTGCTGCCTCTACTTTTAGGTGTTCTGTGGCTCATGGGTTGGCTCCTAGTGGCCATCCTTGGGCTAGAGATGTGGCGATCCTGTATATCCCCAAATAATGGTTCCAGGAGTATTTTAGCTTGTTTTTCCATAAGCTCCACTAGGTCACGAAATCTAGCTCTCTTCTTTGTTCTCTGTAATATCTCATAAGCCACTGTCCGCCATTTTTCTCGCAGTTTGTAAGGGAGTTTAGATATTATTGATCTTAGATTGGAAGGAATATCTAGTTCATCCATGTACTTTAAATCTTGCATAGCATTGCAGCATCCTCTTAAATACATTGCATATGCCTGAAGCGCTTTGCCATCATCCGGTCTAATTGATGTCCAGTTCATTGCCTTTTCCAAATAAGCGCTGGTTACTTTGATCTCGTCCCCAAAGTGTTCCTTTAACAGCTGTTTGGCTTCTGTGTAACCTCTTTGGGTATCCATATGCAGGCAGCTGCGAACAAGATCTTTGGGCTGGCCGGAAGTGTACTGGTCGAGAAAGTAGAGCCTGTCATGACTGCTAGCCGTTTTATCCTCAATAAGGTGTTCGAAAGCTCGCATAAAGGACTGATATTCAAGTGGATCACCATCAAACACTTTTATCTACATTGTTGGTAACAAGGTAAGTTTCTGCTGCGTAATGATGAGGTCAGCAATATCTCTCTGTCTCTGTATAACAGTGTCGAGGTTATCATGGGTTTCATTGCGTTGGGTGGAGCTATGCATTGTGGGCATTTTAAAAGGTCTAAACTGTATTGTGGGTTGCTGAGGGCTGCGAAAATTAATGACAGTCCTCTGAAGTGGTGTTTTAGGCACTGCACCCAATGGCATGAACTCCATGGCTGAGATTTCAGGATCCAAAGTGTCTGTGCTTCTTTATTTGCTATCCTCCAGATAAGCATTCATTCCATCTTGAATTTGGTCATCAATTTTTTCCTCCACGTCAATGAACCTTTATTTTAGCAGCAGATGCTGCAATTTCTGTGTCCAGTTCCATTTGTTCCAGTTTTTGTTCCAGTTCATACTTTTAGTGTTGCTTGTTGTAATAGCAGTGCATGTTTGTCCTTTAACCCAGCTGCTCTGGCTAGCAGGGCAGCCTTTTCAGCAGACGCTCTTCTACATGCTGAGGAGACTGAAGAAGTTTTTGAGCTCCTTGACTTGTGTGAAACATTAGAGATGCTGTCATGGGGATGAATCTTTGATTGTGCAATTTTTTCTCTTTCCATACATCCACATCTTTCATACAATATTCAAAATGTGTCATTTTTGGATCAAACCAGTCCACATGATCCTCCTCTCTCTCTTCCTCTGATAAAAGCTGCTGTACGGATCCATGAACACTGCACAAGTCACTTATATTTTGTTGAAACATTTCCAAAGCTTCATTCACATGTTCCACATTCCCATCCTCCACAAGCAAGGCCTTCATTTCGTTCATTTTCCTTGTGCATGCTCCTAATTTCCCACTGCGGGAGGCTTTGAGTGATTTTAACAATGTTTCTGCGTCAGCAGAAGTCCTGGGATCGTCCGACATTATTTATTTATTTGTTTTTAGGCCGTGCGTAAAAGACGTTGCGCTCCTTTAAGGCCCTGTCACACTGTCCCGAAATTGACACCCGATGGACACACGATAAAGGAAATGTTCAAATTCGGCTGTGATCGTAGCAACATCGGGCCATTCGTGAGGGCATCTTAAGCCATCGTATGACCGCCGGTGGAGTTTCTCAGGCTCCGGCAGCAACTTAGTGAGCGGCAACTTCGTAAGGCACTCGTGAGGACATCTTGTCAAATCGTGTCATCTTCGTGTTATCATCGGTGCCATCGGGCATTCGCCCTCACTCTGATCGGGGCGAATGCCCGATGGCACCGATGATAACACGATGCCCTCACGATGGCCTTACGAAGGGCACAATTGACACACGAATTCAATACGAAAATGAACCTTGGCAAGGTCCTTCGGCAATTTTTTGGCATGCCAAAGATTTTGCCACCGCTCACGAAGTTGCTGCCGGAGCCTGAGAAACTCCACCGGCGGTCATACGAAGGCTTAAGATGCCCTCACGAATGGCCCGATGTTGTTACGATCACAGCCGAATTTGAACATTTCCTTTATCGTGTGTCCATCGGGTTGTTTTATTGCACAACAAAATCATGTAAATATATTATGTAAATAACCCAATTTGTGTTCTGTGAAACTAAAAAGGATATAATATATTATTTTGAAGGACAGTTGACAGGAAGTTGTTGTTGTTATGGAAACAACATTACGGAGAAAACGTAATATTTTCTACATATAACGACGGATAAAGTAAAGAACAAAGTCTGAAGATATCAGTACAGTATCATAGTACTGTAACACAATTGTTTTTGGTACTTTCATTGCAGTTGTATGTCTTAAATGTAATGTAAATGATGCCTTCGTGTGTGGTTCGGGGCCATCATCGTGCGAAATTCACAATTCCATATTCGTGTGTCCATCGGGTGTCAATTTCGGGACAGTGTGACAGGGCCTTTAACCTTTGTTGCACAAACAAATTCAATCACATTCTTTTCACAGACAATCCACAGGTATTTACATTCCTCCTCCAATGTGTGCATAGCCGTTATGATTTCCTTTTAGACTTTAACACATCCGACATTCCATTCAATGCGAATATTTACTCACGACCGGCACAGTCTGTCAGCTCCGGTGTGTCCCTCTTTTCCGGGGATCCAAACGGTGTGTGTATCTTCCTTACGGAGTTTTTCGACTTGATGTAATGGCATCCAAGGTTTCCTTTTGCCACTATAGAGCGGGGTTGACGACACGCGATCCAAAACAATAAGCAGCCGAAGGTTTTCAGTCAAAAAATGTAATTTATTAACAAAAAAGTATTGACTTAAATAGTCTCAAAATAACAAATCTAAATCAATATTTCGGCGATATACTTTCTTATATAAACTATACTTTGCAGTCCAATTTGCAACACTAATTTCCGTTTACAATTTGCGGTTGAAAAACTGTTCCGCTCCCCGTCTCATCAGGTCTCAGAGCACCGCGGCTGTCCTCAATTACCTCACTTAAAGGAGACCTATCATGCAAAATGCACTCTTGTACATCCTTTATACATGAACATGTGTCCCCGGTGTGTCAGGGAACTCACCAAGTGTCAGAAAATACAACCTTCTCTCTTTTCCTCTATACCCAAATCTCTAAAAATGGGGCTGCAACGGATCTGATTCAGATTTGAACTATTTTCTACGTCACAAAAGGGGTGCTCTGCTTAGTGGTCAATTCTCCACCTATCAGGGGAATGAGAGGTTGGGCCACGGCCGGCTATTGCCGCTCGAAAGCGCTGGAGACGCTGTAGTACATATGCCAGGCCTGTAAGTGGCACTGTAGTCTGCCATAAAAGCAGCGAAGAAGACTTCCCTTGCATGGTTGTCTTCTTCTTGTTTTGTGTAATGTTAGAGGTCCAACTCGGTGTCGTGTAGCCATGCCCACATCTCTGGTCCTAGGTCGAAGAGGCTGGCTTCTGAGGGTGGTCTATATAAGCGGCAGATGTTGATATGGACAGCGGTCTGCTCAGGGTCACCGCACTCACATGCCGCACTGTCCGCCAAGCCCCACGTCTTCATCGATGTTTTAAAGCGACCGACCCCAGTTCGTAGACGGTTCAGAGTGGTCCACTGCCGGCACGGTAGGTCGTCTCCTCCAATGGCGCCATCTCCTGGGTCCCAGATGTAACGGTGGATTTGTTGCTTGAGTCTGCTTGGAGTTGCTGGTGTTATTGTGGTGTTGTGCAGGATGTGCCAGTCATACTTTTGTGCCTTCCTGGCCAGGACGAGGGTGGCAGCCTCCCGTCGGAGGCCGGCCGGTGCTATTCCCGCGAGGACTGGCAAGAGGGACACAGGGGTAGGCTTTAAGCATCCAGTTATTATTCGGAGGGAGGTATTGATAGCCACGTCGACCTTTCTCGCATGAGGGCTTCTGCTCCAGACTGGGGCGCAGTATTCCGTTACAGAGAAGACCAGGGCTTGAGTGGATATTTGCAGCGTCTTAGCGGAGGCTCCCCAGGTTGTTCCAGCGAGGCGGCGGATCAGCGCGACCCTGGATGTCACCTTGGCCTTGACTTTTTCCAGGTGTTTTTTAAAGGATAATGTCCGATCCAGACGCACTCCAAGATAATTCGGGGCTTGCTGGACCTACAGACATTTGTTGTCGACGCGTAGCTGTAGCAGAGGAGCAGAGCCACACGGTGTCATATGCAGCAGTCAGATCCAGGTACACTACCCCAGCTTTCTCATTGTCCTGGAAGCTGTCCTCGATGTCCTGACAGAGTAGTGTTACCTGGTCTGCTGTTGATCTTCCACGACGGAAACCAGCTTGTTCCCGTGGGAGCTGTGAGCCCACCACTGGCTCGATGCGGCTATGGATCATCCTCTCCAAGATCTTAAATGGGACACAGAGCAACGAGATTGGTCTGTATGACTTGGGGTCTTCTGCAGATTTATTTGGCTTCGGCAGAGTCCAAGTCCACAACGCCAAGTCTTTGGGAGCTTTAATCTCTGGTAGCATGATGTATAGAAAGCACAGAGCCAGCCAGTTGTTGTTGTGCTCTGGTGGATGACGAACTCCGGGTGGATGCACTACGCTCTGCATCAGCCAAACGACTCGTTGCGCCCTCGCTGCGAGGGGGACCCAAGTTCCCATCGGCGAAAACACGTGGGTTTGCTGTCCTGGCTCCAAGATGGTGGAATGAGCTCCCCATTGACATCAGGACGGCAGATAGCTTGCACATCTTCCGGTGCAAACTGAAAACTCATCTCTTTCGACTCCACTTCGAGCGTTAGAACTATTAACGAAGCACTTTTATACTAATAAAGGACTGGCTTACCTAAAGCCAGTTGAGTAGCACTTGAAATGTTTGGCTCTATGAAACCTGATGTACTTATATGATTCTGTTTTCTTCAAGGTTGTGTCTTCCTGGTCGAATGTACTTATTGTAAGTCGCTTTGGATAAAAGCGTCAGCTAAATGCAATGTAATGTAATGTAATGTTGTCACGGCCAGGGGATTTGCCTGGCTTGAGCTTGCTCATGGCCTCACTGAGATCCTCTGCTGTGAATTCTCCCGAGAGGTTGGAATCGACACTGGCCGCTCCCGAGATGCAAGACACCTCACGCGATGTCAGTCGGGCAAAGGCTTTGTGAGCATCCGGGAAGCGGCCGTTCTTCAGGAGCTGGGATGTGATGGCGTTTGCTGTGACTGGGCAGCTGTGGGGTGTTGTATTTCTGCCTGTGAGCTGGTTGATGGTCTGCCACGCCTTGCGACTAGAATGGGTGAAGTCGATTGATTCAACGACCTCTGTCCATCTCAGGGTCGGCTCTAGAACAAATCGAATGGGGGGGAAATCATTTACCAAGGGGGGGCACACACTGCCGTCAACAACCAACACACAAACACCAACGCAACTTCAATTTAAAAAAACATGCTGTAAAGTCTCTTGTCTTTCACACACATTGCAGGGGTGTATGCTATTTATAGCGCACCTATGACCTGTGCATACATGCACGGTTGTGGCACGACCACCAAAACAGAAACATATGGACATAGGCCACCATATAAAAAGTATGCAAATGTATTTAGTATCCTATCCATGTGAACATGTTTTAGGTGGGGGTGGACCTAACCTGCTCTAGGAGGGTCTGGGGGCATGCTCCACCGGGAAGATTTTTTTTAAAAATGTTTGAGTTGAATGCATCAATCTGGTGCACTTTGAGAACAACATGAAGAGATCTATGGATAGCCTACATCTCTCAGCATCCATATGAAACAGAACTGTACACAGATTTACTTTTTCTTTATGGATATTTTACTAATCACTCCCCTTTTAAACTGTATTCTTGTGTTACTGTCCTATAGTATTTCGTACCCGTTTTTCATTTATTCTCTTATTTTTTAATAACTATAATGATCATATAAAGCTGTTCCTCGCAAATACTTGTTTACATAAATGGTGACCAAACCGTTTGAGACCCACTGAGATAACTTACACCAAAGTGAACTATCTAAACACTGAGAGAGTCCTTACCTCACTGAGCTGAGGTTATACGATCCTCTCAGTCTGACAGGAGAGGACTCTCCTCCACCTTGGTGTAGAAACAGCTCTTTATCCGTTAGCATAGCTAGCGAACCAGATGCTAACAACAACATTCCACGTTACCGCTCGCGCACTCACAAAATACGCCCGTGCCACACACACACAGAGCCGAGCTTGAATGAAACACAGAGACCCAGAAGTAGGCTACTTGTACTGTACTGTGTATCATATTATTTTCGATGGCTTTACTGTATAATCAGTGTAACAGAAGGACAGATCGCCACTGGGCTTTCATCTAAACACACAGCCACGTAATGATAACAAAACAAAGGTCGGGGGTCATTGGTCAAGCAACACACCAATCAGAGAGCAGCAGTGAGCACACCTCAGGCTGTGTTTTATATTTGTATTCTTTATTTCTGACGTATTTCACACAAAAAATCTTTAGTGAAAAAAAAAAACAGCAAAGTGGCAAAGCTTGCCCACCCTGCGTTGGTGGGGCACAGTGACTCATTTGGGGGGGCATGGCCCGCGAATGACCCCCCATGACGCCGACCCTGGTCCATCTGGCCCTGCGGGTGATATCCAGCTTCTTGAGCAGTGCTGCTGCAGTCACATTCACCTCTTCTCTGGAGCTAGCCCTCTGGTGGTCACACAGAAGGTGGCTGCATTCCTCGTCCCAACCCGGGATGTAATTCCTGTTATAGCCACGTGGGATGGATTTCTTTGCCGCACCCAGGAGGACCTGGCAGTAGGCTGCATAGGCCGCATCCAGGTCGGCTGTGTCTGGGTCTGGCAGGCCAGCTGACCTTCTTTCAGTCTCCTCAGCATACGACTCCCAGTTGGCCTTTCGGAAGTTCCATCGCTTGACGGGTTTCCCTGGTACCGGTTCCACCAGTGATGGGACTTTAATGATGGATGGTCGGTGATGTGAGCGGGGAAACCTGTCCAGGACGCGTCTCACTGGTATCGGGTCGATACTGTGGCATAGGGCGAAGGCCAGGTCCGGGTTGGTGGAGGTGTTCCAGCGTGCAGAGAAGAAGGTTGGAGGCTCCTTGGGGTCATACAGCAGCAGCGCATCAGTGTTGGAGGCCCATTCACTCGGCGCCACTCCATTTGGTGTTGTGTAGTCTGTGTGCTGACAGTTGAAGTCACCTGCATAGATGGCGGGTGCAGTTATTGGTGGGAGTGACGTCGTGGACAGCTCTGATGGTGGGGGCTTATATACGTTGACGACTGATGTTTCCTGGATTTTTGTAACCAGCCACTCGATGTTAGAGCCTGGTGGGGATTGGCTACTGGCTGACCAGCTTATTTCAGTCCGGACGAACGTTGCTCCACCGTGTTGCTTGCTGTAGATGGACCCAGCGAGATGGAACCCAGGGATCTTGAGGATGTTGTCTGATGTGCAGTGTGTCTCCTGCAGGAGCAAAACCGCTGCCCCATTGGAATCAGCCAGGTGACGCAGGACTTCGAGTTTGGCGGTTGTTAGGCCCTCGACATTGAGTTGAAGCATTGACAGGCCTCGGTTTTCGATGGTCGGGATGATTGCCCGTCCGCCGGTCCTAAGCCTGCCAGCTCGACGTTTGGTTGGCGACATTAGTTTCACAAGTTGGTCTTGCACCATTTCTTGTTACTTGCAGAGGAGGCCACGTGGAGGCTGTCGTCTTCTCCTCCATGGTTGCCCTTCTGTTTATTCTCCGCTGTGGCAAGCGTTTGCCCCTCCTGCTTTAAAACAAATGAATAATGACTCTATATAATCATATGTAAGGGATAATGTGCAGCGACGCGGTCATTATGGGGAAAAGAACACCGACAGGCTGATCAGGAGCCCGACGCGAAGCGGAGGGATCTTGATCGGCATGCACATTATCCCGCTTATTACATGGCCACATTCTCAACAAAGTAACGATATGACTCCCAATATGAATTGAAATGCTTTTATGGATTTATAAAATGATTTTATTGATTTAAAAAATTTGCTTTAAAAGTAGCACAATTCATTATGTCAAACCTTGGAAAGTATCTAGATATCCCTGCCCTAATGCCAAAGTAACTGGCAACTGAATATGTGTCGCCGTTTGATGTCTATGTCTGGACCGCTGCGTATAAGGAGGGTTTCTTCCCCATTACTTCTCTTCTTACTTCTATAAGAATAAAACACGGTGGACTGAGATCTCTTTTTCTCCCCCTCTTCTCCCCGCTGCAGCCCAGCAGCTGATCTCAAAGCATGCTCCCCTCCCCTGTAGGGGGGCGTGGTCAGCTGCAGCTCACAGAATCAGCCCCCTGCAAAAACAGCGCTGGAAAGAGCAAATAGAGCGAAATGAGGCATGGCTAAAATACAGGATCTGTTTGGTATTTTGAAAAAAACAACTATATTTATATACTTTATATGGGTATGGCCCTACAAAATATTGTTCAAATATAGCATGATATGTCCCCTTTAAATAAACACCGGAAGGCAGGGGGACCCTGATGTAAACAAGACGAAAGTCTTTCTCTGGTCTGCATCCCCTTAACAATTGTATGTTTTGAGCTGTAATGTACTGTACCCAATATACAAGCTGTTAATACACTTTTCAATCAATCAATCAATCACAAGGAAACAGATCATATTTACGATTTGAAATTAACAATCATGTCATCAAAAGATATTCACCATGGCAATATAAATCATTTCCCATCATTAATTCATTTATCAAATTATGAATCTAAATAATAACTTTGCCTTCATTGTGGCTCTAACACATGTATTAAACTGACTGAAGACCACTGGACATCAGTAAGAACCATCACTACCTTGCTGTAACGGCACACCTGCACTCGTTCTTTAGGTGGGGTGAAAACAGAGGAAAATACATTTTACTGAAGCATGCTCCAGTTTCTTGAAGTTACACAGGAGTGGGAGATAGCAGACAGGGTGACCACAACAGATAGTGCTGCAGTATGAATGCTACCATACAAGTGTATGTCCTGTGTACCACACATTATACAGAGGGGAATCACTTCATGCCAATAATTCAGAAATCATCAAGGATGTAATTATAAAGTAAAAAGCCCTCTGATTTCTCTTCCTAGTTTGTGCATTCCTTTATTACAACACCTTTCATCTACCTCAAAATACACGTAAATGCTAGCATTTTAACCTGTTAAGCCCCATCCTCCCGCCGGTGGGGGGAAAACGCATCATCTGCAGGAAACAGCGTCTGAGGGCTTCTTAATATTTAAAAACCTATTAATGTGTCATACCCACTTAACGGGAAGAAACTCAGCTATTAGACAATATTAACCATTTTTAGCAAAATAAAACATAAGGGTAACAAAGGCTCTGAATTAGCCTTGAGCGAAAAAACAAGATATTGATTAGCAAGCTGAGATTGCACAGATTTGACAAGTATTGGTATCATTACTGACCGATCCAAACTCGCGACATGAGAAGCTAACAAAGACATCACACCACATAGCATTAAGTAGCCAACACGGCAATATGTCTTACCTTTGTTGTTTTCTGATCAAAAGTTATTTTCAATGGCATTAAAACGATAACAACTCTGCTGAAGGTTAATCCATAGGTCAATCCAATGTGTCTGTGTCACTTTGAAATGATTTCTTATAATCCATCAGCAATAAACCTGGTTTTCACTTTTCAGATTTCAGAGCGTAAAATAGGTTATATCTCTCACAGGCTCCGCCCTCTACTGCACTCTATGGGTACTCCCCCATATCCTATCATGCACTAGGGATGTGAGTATCCGAGGCCGATGCGATGCGCATCTCGATACGTTGCCAACGATACGATACATTAACGATACACCAGGCGATGCGATACGATTCACGCCTGTTGCAAAAAAAAATGCTTTACATATTTGGTTATCTCTACTAGTACTGTAAATCCCATCATGCTGTTTATTTTTTACCTTTTTTACCTTAACAAACTCTCCAGAGTCCAGTACAATTGTATAACACCTCACAGTTAAGCAATTTAAGGATGCATTGCCCATGATTAACAATGTGCAAATAACAGCTACCATAGAGCAATGCCCATACAGTCTGATGTGCTGAACACTCATTCATAGGCTAAATCACCAGTGAGCAGAAAGCAGTGGTTTCTATATGAGCAATAAAGAATACAAATAACCTTTCACAAACAGGTCTTTCATAACTGCTTACAGTAAGGAAGACATTTAAACTATTATTGGCCGTCACAGGCTGCTGTAAACTAAACACCACTCTCTCTGACAGAACACCTCACTGAGTGATTTCACTCATATGTCTAACTTTCAGGTTTCTCTTTTCAGACGCAGACCCCATGTCGCCTCTTTATGTGCGTCGCTAAGTTCCTCGTACTACTTGTGTACTTTAAAGCGGCTCGGCATGATTTACAATTTGCGAGCGATTTTTCAAGTTGTCCATCTTTCTTGAAAAATCCGAAGTGTTGCCAAACGTTTGATTTGTAGGTATTTTTCGGTGCGCTGTGTTTCTCTTTCTCCTCGACTTCCATGTGTGTTGATAACTGAGACTCTCGGCCTCCGTAGTACGAAGCAAAGATCAAAGATCGTCTCTG
Organism: Gymnodraco acuticeps; assembly: GCF_902827175.1. NCBI lineage: Eukaryota > Metazoa > Chordata > Actinopteri > Perciformes > Bathydraconidae > Gymnodraco > Gymnodraco acuticeps. The sequence goes on from NW_022992023.1 coordinate 460,768, forward strand.
CTGAGTGCTGACAGGATGAGAGGATATTATATGAATGAATCGTTTTTTTACCGATGCAAAGACGCTACAATCGATGCATCGCGAGTTCAACCCAAACTGTAGCCGATGTGCACTCTCTCAACCGGTGCACTCGCATCTTGAACGTTTATGCCGGTGCACCGATGCAAATCGGTGAATCTTAACATCCCTATCATGCACGCATTCCTTCACTGAGACTTCCATAGACGTTGCCGCCCCCTGGGCGGGCCTACCTGAATGCGCGCGCACTTGACGCATAAGAGGCGGCCTCACCCACTCACTTGTATCCCTTTCTCTTCAGCTAAGCAGCATACGAGAAGTAACTGAGTGAAGAGAGACGGATAATAATTAAACGACAAAGAAGATTTCTTTAAAAACACACAGTATGGACTCTCCTGCGGAGCGCCCGTGTCCTACGTGTCTGGGTTATATCGGGAGTGACGATCCCCATACTCGGTGTATCGAGTGTCTGGGGTCTGACCACGCTGAGGCTAACCTACCTCCATCGGCAGTCTGCAGCGCCTGCCGGTTGTTGACTCGATCCAGCCGCCTGCACAGAGTGGCGGTGTTCGAGGGGTGCTACGTCTCGTCGGTGGAGGACCCAGAGCTCGACGTGATGGAGATGGAGGACCTCGAGCAGGGAGTGCCCTTCGTCTTCGCCATCCCAGCAGCCCGGACGGGTCCGAGCGTCGGAGAGAGGGACGATGATGAGGACTCCTCGTCGTCCGAGATCTCCGGTGACCGCCAGGACGACACGACTTTTTTTTTTTTTTACTTTTATTGTCATTACACAGTAGGCCTACTTACTATGTAACAAAATGGTTTCTCTGCGTTTAACCCATCCTAGTGTTAGGAGGTACTTCTCGGCGGTGATGGCTATGGCGGCGGAGCGTGCAGGCTTGCCGCTCCTCTCACCGTTGCCATCGAGGCCGGTGAGCCGCCTGCGTCAGGGCTTTTACGGCCCGGCTCATCCAGCACAGCCGGCCTTCGTTTCACCCCCTCTGCCAGACATCCGGCGGTGTGTGGAGGCCGCGTGGCGGCAGTTACTGAGAATGAAGGCTCCGGTGGCTACTTGGGCTGGAATCCTGAGAGTGGAGGGCCACTCGGAACGAGTGTCCCGGTGTGGCCCCACTGGAGGAAAGCCTAGCAGCCCATCTGCTTCCGCAGACAGCCGGGTGGGCAGAGGGGAGAAGGCCCCTGTCCCCGCTGTCGCGTGACCGCGAGAGGCTTGTATATCTGGATAAGATATTCAAGTATTTTGCTGCGCTTCCGCTCCGCCGCAGCGAAGGGGTACTGGGTGGGGAGCTCCGTCCTCCAGGAGTGTACTGACGGTGGGAGAGAGGTGATTTCTCCGGCCAGGACGCGAGGGCGAATCCCGCCTCCTCCCTGTTTGACCGACTGGTTACAAAGTCTTCTTTTCAAAATAAAAAAAGATAAAATGTATTCCAGTTTTGAGTGTCTCTTCTTTCCACACACCCACACAGCCACGTAATGTTGATCGTACAGTTTCCCCACTCGCTGCCCAAGTTGTAACTCCAGTAAAGGAGGCAGCTAGTGCACATGAGAGTGATAAACCGCACTATGCGGGTACAGGGACATTATGGCCGGCGTAGCAGGGTTAGGAAACATTTTACGCCGAGTGTAAAAACTCCCCTTGATGCATTTCACTGTTTGGGTGAGAGCATCATGGCGGAGCGCGCGCTCCCACGAGAGTGCGCCCCCCTCGCAGGTTTTTTTTTGCAGCGGGACGGGTCACCAGAGAGTACCACAGCTTTATCGCTGGGGCCTCACAGCTGGTCGCACATCCCCTATCACAGTCTTATGGGGAATGGAGGCGCAGCTACGTGTTAACGGAGTGGACGAACAGGACGCTAAGACTGAGTTATTTACTCCAGTTTTGCAGCATCCCTCCTCCGTTCGAGGGTGTAAGAGAGGCAAAGCTATCATCCCGAGGCAGATAGGTTTTCTCTCAGCAGAGGCTCCAAAACATATTTGCGTTTTTTGCCTGGAGAGCTGTAGTTGGGCGCTGGTCTCTAACAGAGACGTGGCACAGCAACCTCCTAGAGCTACGGGCAGTAGTGTTGGTCCTCCAGCATGTCAGACCCTTAATTCAGGGGAGACATGTAATGGTCAGGAGCGACAACAGCACCACAGTGCATATAACAACAGGCAGGGCGGAGTCCGCTCCGCCGCTTTGTTGACCACAGCGGAGGGAAAGGTCCCGGCGGACAAGAGGTTTCTCCAGGACGCGAGGGCGAATCCCGCCTCCTCCCTGTGTAACCCTTTGGTTGCAATGGCATCTTTCTCATTGCTTTGAGAAAAAATATTATTAATTTATCCCTTTTAGAAGGCAAGTTATTCATTTTCGAGCCTGAGACCTGAAAAACAGGCTTGGCGCTTAACAGGTCAACACATTTGACTACTCACAAATTATTATTGTTATTATTGCACTTAATTACGGTGTCCCTAAAGTGCAAGTCAAAACAACATTTCACAAAACACTACAGCATTTCACAAAACACTACAGCATTTCATAAAACACGAAATTTCAAAAAAATGACCAGACCATGAGCATCAGGGAACCCCAATGAACTGATATATGTTTTTTGTTTGGGTTTTATGTGTAAAATGTGGAGATGAGAGCAGTTTCTCTAAAGTGTAATTCTCTCTGTTCTGAAGAAAGATCCAGATGTTTTTAACATGGGAATCAATTGGGAGCTAGCTGGACTTTTTGTCTCTTCATGCCCTCAAGAGGCATTTTGTTTAATATTTTGAACAAAAAAAAAAATTTTGTTTTAATTATTTTCCAACCTAGGAGAGGTTTTCCTACGTTTTTCATGAAAAAATATGTCTGAGGAGTGTAGGGTTTGGGAATTATGGCAGGTTTAAAAATACTTTTTGGGAGAATTTCAAGCACTGCTGCACTCTGTTTTGAGATCAAAGCACTCTAGAGTTAATGAGCTTCTCCATCCACTCTAATGTTAAAATCTGAAAAAGGCCTCTCTACTAAGCTCCAAACTAAGTTAAATATCTCAAAAAGTTTAAAAGATATCAAAAATTGAATAGAATAGCTGAAGGTCTTGTGATCATTTTAAAGTTGGAATGAAGTGTCTAGCTGAAAGTATGTGGAACGAGAAGCATTTGGCGTAAGGTGTAGGAAAAGAGGATTTGAAGAGTCATCCCATGTTAAAAAAACAGTTTAAAAAGCTGAATATTTCCAAAAGTATAAAATATTTTTAGAAAGTTGAAGGTTTCCCATCCCAGTTTAATATTTGATTGTTTTCTGTAGCTGAAAGTAAGCTGAAGTTATGGAGAGCCAAAGTATTGGCTGAAATAATAATAAGGGGAAGAATAAAGATTCAAAGAACTATAGTGGAATGCTGTAAACAGCATTCACACTGAATATATATATGATATGCTTTAGGAGCTGTAGCCTGTAAGTGTGTGTGGTACAGTGTGTAGGTGCGTGTGGTACAGTGTGTAGGTGTGTGTTGTACAACACACCCACACTGTACCACACACACCTACACAAGTACACTGTACAAGTACAGTACTGTGTGTGTGTGTGTGTGTGTGTGTGTGTGTGTGTGTGTGTGTGTGTGTGTGTGTGTGTGTGTGTGTGTGTGTGTGTGTGTGTGTGTGTGTGTGTGTGTGTGTGTGTGTGTGTGTGTGTGTGTGTGTGTGTGTGTGGATGTGGATGTGGATGTGGCGGACAGACAGGTCTCAGTTGGTTTGGTGTCCTATGCTTACTTTTAATACTTGTAAATACAACTTTTGGCCCGTAATTTAAATTCCCCATTTCAGCAACCAGAGGAGGGGGGGGGATATATATCCAGTCTCTGATAGTGTTACGTTATTATGAGAGTGCTCTCATACTTGTTTGATTCTGAAGTGTATAAATATGTATGTGTGTGTTTGTGTATATATGTCCGCATCTGTAGCCTCTTATTGTCTCATTATACCGCACTGTCAATTAATTAAAGTAAATATATAAGTCATCATGAACACATCTGTCCATCAGACAGAGTGCTGCTGTGCCTCCTGTCATCATTAATGGACGTCTCTTTAAAATGACCGCTCAGAGGAGAGGAGTTCTCATTTCTCTAACCGCCTGCTGCGTCCCCTCCTCTCTCCTTGGTTCCCCTCCTCGACTCCTCCCTCCTGTGGGCGGGACTAAGACCCGAGGATAGGAGTCGAGGAGGGGAATTAGAAAAATTAGAAACCTCTCATGTCTCTCTCCTTTCCATAACCTGCACCCTCTCTTCCATCTTCTTGAGTCTCTCTGTCTTCTTCCTGTTCATTACTCTCTGTCCTCTACTCTTTCTCTTTGTTCAATCTCTCCCTCGTTGTTCACTTTTTGCTCCTCCTCACTTGTTGCTCCTGCCACTGAATTAAAAGCAATTCAGCAATTTAGTTCATTTCACTTGTTTGCATTATTTTTTTTAATTTAAATCTGTTTTGTTTGATTCTCAAAAGAGAACAAAGATGTAGGCAAAGTGTGTTTTATACAATTGTATGTTATTATGACATCATAACTGCAATAGATGTATGTTGTTTTAAAAGTATGCCTATTGTCTATATTGTAAATGAAGACTATTGTTATAGATAACTAGATCTATCTAAATAGACTAGATCTGAGTCAGTGTAAAAAGAAAACAATACATTGTTATATCTTCAATGTTTTATTCAAATTGAAATGAAAGAAAAGCATTACAACGTTTGTTAAAAGGTAATCCTTCTGACATTGGATGAATGTAATTAACTTTAGCTCTCTAGCTAGTTTATTTACGCAATTTAAACCAAAGTATATCCTATAGCTGCAATATAAGTTAGTGTGCAAGTTGTCGGACGTCCACTGACTAACATAGAGCATTCACACAGGATCTGCTGGTCATATGATGTCCTGATGAACAGAAACACAAGCAGCCTGCTGGACTCAGATCTCTAGATACCTCATCACTCCTCTGGACTCAGATCTCTAGATACCTCATCACTCCTCTGGACTCAGATCTCTAGATACCTCATCACTCCTCCTCTGGACTCAGATCTCTAGATACCTCATCTCTCCTCTGGACTCAGATATCTAGATACTTCATCACTCCTCCTCTGGACTCAGATCTCTAGATACCTCATCTCTCCTCTGGACTCAGATATCTAGATACTTCATCACTCCTCTGGACTCAGATCTCTAGATACTTCATCACTCCTCCTCTGGACTCAGATCACTAGATACCTCATCACTCCTCTGGACTCAGATCTCTAGATACTTCATCACTCCTCTGGACTCAGATCTCTAGATACTTCATCACTCCTCTGGACTCAGATCTCTAGATACCTCATCACTCGTCTGGACTCAGATCTCTAGATACCTCATCTCTCCTCTGGACTCAGATCTCTAGATACCTCATCACTCCTCTGGAATCAGATCTCTAGATACCTCATCACTCCTCCTCTGGACTCAGATCTCTAGATACCTCATCTCTCCTCTGGACTCAGATCTCTAGATACCTCATCACTCCTCTGGACTCAGATCTCTAGATACCTCATCACTCCTCTGGACTCAGATCTCTAGATACCTCATCACTCCTCTGGACTCAGATCTCTAGATACCTCATCTCTCCTCTGGACTCAGATCTCTAGATACCTCATATCTCCTCTGGACTCAGATCTCTAGATACCTCATCTCTCCTCTGGACTCAGATCTCTAGATACCTAATCTCTCCTCTGGACTCAGATCTCTAGATACCTCATCACTCCTCCTCTGGACTCAGATCTCTAGATAGCTCATCTCTCCTCTGGACTCATATCTCTAGATACCTCATATCTCCTCTGGACTCAGATCTCTAGATAGCTCATCTCTCCTCTGGACTCAGATCTCTAGATACCTCATCACTCCTCTGGACTCAGATCTCTAGATACCTCATCTCTCCTCTGGACTCAGATCTCTAGATACCTCATCACTCCTCCTCTGGACTCAGATCTCTAGATACCTCATCTCTCCTCTGGACTCAGATCTCTAGATACCTCATCACTCCTCTGGACTCAGATCTCTAGATACGTCATCACTCCTCTGGACTTAGATCTCTAGATACCTCATCTCTCCTCTGGACTCAGATCTCTAGATACTTCATCACTCCTCCTCTGGACTCAGATCTCTAGATACCTCATCTCTCCTCTGGACTCAGATCTCTAGATACCTCATCACTCCTCTGGACTCAGATCTCTAGATACCTCATCACTCCTCTGGACTCAGATCTCTAGATACCTCATCTCTCCTCTGGACTCAGATCTCTAGATACCTCATCTCTCCTCTGGACTCAGATCTCTAGATACTTCATCACTCCTCCTCTGGACTCAGATCTCTAGATACCTCATCTCTCCTCCTCTGGACTCAGATCTCTAGATACCTCATCTCTCCTCTGGACTCAGATCTCTAGATACCTCATCTCTCCTCTGGACTCAGATCTCTAGATACCTCATCTCTCCTCTGGACTCAGATCTCTAGATACCTCATCACTCCTCTGGACTCAGATCTCTAGATACCTCATCACTCCTCCTCTGGACTCAGATCTCTAGATACCTCATCTCTCCTCTGGACTCAGATCTCTAGATACTTCATCACTCCTCCTCTGGACTCAGATCTCTAGATACTTCATCACTCCTCCTCTGGACTCAGATCTCTAGATACCTCATCTCTCCTCTGGACTCAGATCTCTAGATACCTCATCACTCCTCCTCTGGACTCAGATCTCTAGATACCTCATCTCTCCTCTGGACTCAGATATCTAGATACCTTATCACTCCTCCTCTGGACTCAGATCTCTAGATACCTCATCTCTCCTCTGGACTCAGATCTCTAGATACCTCATCAATCCTCTGGACTCAGATCTCTAGATACCTCATCACTCCTCCTCTGGACTCAGATCTCTAGATACCTCATCACTCCTCTGGACTCAGAACTCTAGATACCTCATCTCTCCCCTGGACTCAGATCTCTAGATAACTCATCTCTCCTCTGGACTCAGATCTCTAGATACTTCATCACTCCTCCTCTGGACTCAGATCTCTAGATACCTAATTTCTCCTCTGGACTCAGATCTCTAGATACCTCATCTCTCCTCTGGACTCAGATCTCTAGATACCTCATCACCCCTCCTCTGGACTCAGATCTCTAGATACCTCATCACTCCTCTGGACTCAGATCTCTAGATACCTCATCACTCCTCTGGACTCAGATCTCTAGATACCTCATCACTCCTCCTCTGGACTCAGATCTCTAGATACCTCATCACTCCTCTGGACTCAGATCTCTAGATACCTCATCACTCCTCTGGACTCAGATCTCTAGATACCTCATCACTCCTCTGGACTCAGATCTCTAGATACCTCCTCACTCCTCTGGACTCAGATCTCTAGATACCTCATCTCTCCTCTGGACTCAGATCTCTAGATACCTCATCTCTCCTCTGGACTCAGATCTCTAGATACCTCATCTCTCCTCTGGACTCAGATCTCTAGATACTTCATCACTCCTCCTCTGGACTCAGATCTCTAGATACCTCATATCTCCTCCTCTGGACTCAGATCTCTAGATACCTCATCTCTCCTCTGGACTCAGATCTCTAGATACCTCATCACTCCTCCTCTGGACTCAGATATCTAGATACCTCATCTCTCCTCTGGACTCAGATCTCTAGATACCTCATCACTCCTCTGGACTCAGATCTCTAGATACCTCATCTCTCCTCTGGACTCAGATCTCTAGATACTTCATCACTCCTCCTCTGGACTCAGATCTCTAGATACCTCATCTCTCCTCTGGACTCAGATCTCTAGATACCTCATCTCTCCTCTGGACTCAGATCTCTAGATACCTCATCTCTCCTCTGGACTCAGATCTCTAGATACCTCATCACTCCTCTGGACTCAGATCTCTAGATACCTCATCACTCCTCTGGACTCAGATCTCTAGATACCTCATCACTCCTCTGGACTCAGATCTCTAGATACCTCATCACTCCTCTGGACTCAGATATCTAGATACCTCATCTCTCCTCTGGACTCAGATCTCTAGATACCGTATCTCTCCTCTGGACTCAGATCTCTAGATACCTCATCACTCCTCCTCTGGACTCAGATCTCTAGATAGCTCATCACTCCTCTGGACTCAGATCTCTAGATACCTCATCACTCCTCTGGACTCAGATCTCTAGATACCTCATCTCTCCTCTGGACACAGATCTCTAGATACCTCATCACTCCTCCTCTGGACTCAGATCTCTAGATACCTCATCTCTCCTCTGGACTCAGATCTCTAGATACCTCATCACTCCTCTGGACTCAGATCTCTAGATACGTCATCACTCCTCTGGACTTAGATCTCTAGATACCTCATCTCTCCTCTGGACTCAGATCTCTAGATACCTCATCACTCCTCTGGACTCAGATCTCTAGATACCTCATCACTCCTCTGGACTCAGATCTCTAGATACCTCATCTCTCCTCTGGACTCAGATCTCTAGATACCTCATCTCTCCTCTGGACTCAGATCTCTAGATACTTCATCACTCCTCCTCTGGACTCAGATCTCTAGATACCTCATCTCTCCTCCTCTGGACTCAGATCTCTAGATACCTCATCTCTCCTCTGGACTCAGATCTCTAGATACCTCATCACTCGTCTGGACTCAGATCTCTAGATACCTCATCTCTCCTCTGGACTCAGATCTCTAAATACCTCATCACTCCTCTGGACTCAGATCTCTAGATACCTCATCACTCCTCCTCTGGACTCAGATCTCTAGATACCTCATCTCTCCTCTGGACTCAGATCTCTAGATACTTCATCACTCCTCCTCTGGACTCAGATCTCTAGATACTTCATCACTCCTCCTCTGGACTCAGATCTCTACATACCTCATCTCTCCTCTGGACTCAGATCTCTAGATACCTCATCACTCCTCCTCTGGACTCAGATCTCTAGATACCTCATCTCTCCTCTGGACTCAGATATCTAGATACCTTATCACTCCTCCTCTGGACTCAGATCTCTAGATACCTCATCTCTCCTCTGGACTCAGATCTCTAGATACCTCATCAATCCTCTGGACTCAGATCTCTAGATACCTCATCACTCCTCCTCTGGACTCAGATCTCTAGATACCTCATCACTCCTCTGGACTCAGAACTCTAGATACCTCATCTCTCCCCTGGACTCAGATCTCTAGATAACTCATCTCTCCTCTGGACTCAGATCTCTAGATACTTCATCACTCCTCCTCTGGACTCAGATCTCTAGATACCTAATTTCTCCTCTGGACTCAGATCTCTAGATACCTCATCACTCCTCTGGACTCAGATCTCTAGATACCTCATCACTCCTCTGGACTCAGATCTCTAGATACCTCCTATCACTCCTCCTCTGGACCTCAGATCTCTAGATACCTCATCACTCCTCTGGACTCAGATCTCTAGATACCTCATCACTCCTCTGGACTCAGATCTCTAGATACCTCATCACTCCTCTGGACTCAGATCTCTAGATACCTCATCACTCCTCTGGACTCAGATCTCTAGATACCTCATCTCTCCTCTGGACTCAGATCTCTAGATACCTCATCTCTCCTCTGGACTCAGATCTCTAGATACCTCATCTCTCCTCTGGACTCAGATCTCTAGATACTTCATCACTCCTCCTCTGGACTCAGATCTCTAGATACCTCATATCTCCTCCTCTGGACTCAGATCTCTAGATACCTCATCTCTCCTCTGGACTCAGATCTCTAGATACCTCATCACTCCTCCTCTGGACTCAGATATCTAGATACCTCATCTCTCCTCTGGACTCAGATCTCTAAATACCTCATCACTCCTCTGGACTCAGATCTCTAGATACCTCATCTCTCCTCTGGACTCAGATCTCTAGATACTTCATCACTCCTCCTCTGGACTCAGATCTCTAGATACCTCATCTCTCCTCTGGACTCAGATCTCTAGATACCTCATCTCTCCTCTGGACTCAGATCTCTAGATACCTCATCTCTCCTCTGGACTCAGATCTCTAGATACCTCATCACTCCTCTGGACTCAGATCTCTAGATACCTCATCACTCCTCTGGACTCAGATCTCTAGATACCTCATCACTCCTCTGGACTCAGATCTCTAGATACCTCATCACTCCTCTGGACTCAGATATCTAGATACCTCATCTCTCCTCTGGACTCAGATCTCTAGATACCGTATCTCTCCTCTGGACTCAGATCTCTAGATACCTCATCACTCCTCCTCTGGACTCAGATCTCTAGATACCTCATCACTCCTCCTCTGGACTCAGATCTCTAGATACCTCATCTCTCCTCCTCTGGACTCAGATCTCTAGATACCTCATCACTCCTCTGGACTCAGATCTCTAGATACCTCATCACTCCTCTGGACTCAGATCTCTAGATACCTCCTCACTCCTCTGGACTCAGATCTCTAGATACCTCATCTCTCCTCTGGACTCAGATCTCTAGATACCTCATCTCTCCTCTGGACTCAGATCTCTAGATACCTCATCTCTCCTCTGGACTCAGATCTCTAGATACTTCATCACTCCTCCTCTGGACTCAGATCTCTAGATACCTCATATCTCCTCCTCTGGACTCAGATCTCTAGATACCTCATCTCTCCTCTGGACTCAGATCTCTAGATACCTCATCACTCCTCCTCTGGACTCAGATATCTAGATACCTCATCTCTCCTCTGGACTCAGATCTCTAAATACCTCATCACTCCTCTGGACTCAGATCTCTAGATACCTCATCTCTCCTCTGGACTCAGATCTCTAGATACTTCATCACTCCTCCTCTGGACTCAGATCTCTAGATACCTCATCTCTCCTCTGGACTCAGATCTCTAGATACCTCATCTCTCCTCTGGACTCAGATCTCTAGATACCTCATCTCTCCTCTGGACTCAGATCTCTATATACCTCATCACTCCTCTGGACTCAGATCTCTAGATACCTCATCACTCCTCTGGACTCAGATCTCTAGATACCTCATCACTCCTCTGGACTCAGATCTCTAGATACCTCATCACTCCTCTGGACTCAGATATCTAGATACCTCATCTCTCCTCTGGACTCAGATCTCTAGATACCTCATCACTCCTCCTCTGGACTCAGATCTCTAGATACCGTATCTCTCCTCTGGATTCAGATCTCTAGATACCTCATCACTCCTCCTCTGGACTCAGATCTCTAGATACCTCATCTCTCCTCCTCTGGACTCAGATCTCTAGATACCTCATCACTCCTCTGGACTCAGATCTCTAGATACCTTATCTCTCCTCTGGACTCAGATCTCTAGATACCTCATCACTCCTCCGCTGCTCCGATACAAGTCCGGGCTGCGGTGGTTTGTTGATACATGTCGTCTTCTTCTGTTTGCTTTAACAGAGGCTACATAGTTATGCAGCGCCTCCATGGTCAGTAAATGGAAGTACTACAAAGAACCCCGTTTAGTGCAATTATTTCACAAGTTTTGTTATAGACACAGCTCGGAAAATATTACCGAGGTCCGGACCTCGGTGACCTCAAGGGTAGATACGGCCCTGCTTTCCGTAAAAGTTAAAATGTTGAAGTGTTTTGTGAAATGCTCTGGTGTTTTCTGAAATGCTGTAGCGTTTTGTGACATTTTGAAGTGTTTTGTGAAATGATGTAGCGTTTTCTAAAATGCTGTGTTGTTTTCTGAAATGTTGAAGTGTTTTGTGAAATGCTGTAGCGTTTTGTGAAATGCTGTAGTGCTTTGTGAAATGTTGTTTTGACTTGCACTTCAGGGCCACCGTAATTAATCGACTGAGACAACTAGTTTTAATTGAATTTTCATTTGGTCCTTCAACAGTATAAAAGTTCCCTCTGAAAATTGTTATTGTGTTGCAAGAACATAAAACAGCAATTTATACTTTTGTATACATTTCTGTGTGTGCTGCTCTCTCTTCCAATGGACTATTCCTTCTATTTATTTGACTTAACACATCTGCTCAAACATTCATGTTGACAGAGAATCTGAGAGCTCTGTTATCACAGAGGGGCTCCAACATGACAATAATAATAGTAAGGTGAAATCCTTTCACTTAACTCGGAGAACAGTGCAGTCTCCACGGAGCGTTGGCTCCATGCTGCTGAACCCCCCCTGAACCAGCAGGTGCTAACATATTATTCATGCCCCCTCCCGCTTGCCTCACCTGCTTCAGCCGACCAAGGAAGGAAGCACAAGTGGTGCATAGTTCATAGAGGGCTGGAATCCACACAAGGCTAAAGGCTAACCTACAGCTAGCCTGTCCCCTCCATCACTGGCCATGTCCAATGTCTGCAAAACAAACTGGGCTGCCAACGTTTACTTGGTGTTGATTGTATGACGTTGGCCATAATACTAATAATAATAATAATAATAATAGTAATACTAGGGAGCAGCCTGGTAAGGATCTTTCCCCCCAGGTGCTTGGTGAGGTGAAACAGCAGGGGTGAGCGGACAGGCAGCAGAGTTGTCGATGTGCTGGAGTCGGCCCCGGATCACACAGTGTTGCTGCTCATTCTGCATACCCCTCCTAAAGTAACTCATGTTATCATCAAGGGCTCGGAGCGATGTTAGTTATGAGACACATCACAGCCAGCCTATGGAGAGAGATGGAAACACAAAGCCAGCGACACCCCCCCATGTTTTGTTCTTTAAAACCAGCAGCATAGCAATGCCCAACCCAGTCTCACGGCATTTCGTGTTATAGTCACAAAATGTATCTATTGATTCGTGTTCACCAACACGATTTCCCCCTTTTTTTCGTGTCACACAGAACGATTTTAAAAGCAATGTATTTCTATTGGTAGTGTGTTTCGTGCCTGCAGCACGTCTTTTTGTCCGGTCGGGTCTTGGAAAACCAAAAGCTGTGTGGTTCATAAAAACAAGTTCTTACTCTATTGATATTTCAAGAAACGATTATTGTTTTTAATTTAAATCGTATAATGTCGGACTTTTGTCGGTGAACACAAATCAATAGATTAAATGTTGTGACTATAACACGAAATGCTGTGAGACTGGGTTGCAATGTCATAGACAGGATGTGACAGCAGCTCAGTGCAACATGCACCTCTCAGCATCACCTATAAAAAATAACCATGCCCTTTCGCATCCAGTCTGAAAAACTCAGAATGGTGTGTGGCTCATCTGCTTTATGGCAGAAAACAATACCTGGAAACAGACAAACCAGCCGAGGAGAGGCAGGAAGGAAGGAGTGGTCAGACTCTTCCTTCCACTGGCTCACAATGGGCTGATGGGAAGAGAGGGAGGGGGGAGAGGGAGGGAGACATCAACATCTCCCTTCAGTGTTTTCACACACACACACGTGTGTGTGCTCGTGTTGGGGGGGAGCTCTCACAGCATGGACAGTGCAGTGAAAGCCTGCTCACTGGGAGCGGCTGTTTGACTTTAATATCGTGTGTCTCCTCGCTGAGCTCTCGCAGGGCTCGTCCATGGGAAGCTAACTGAGAATACTCCTATATCACTCAAATAAAAAATGCAATAAATCAATAATTATGATATCTAATTTCTCAATTCCATTTCGAAATCGAAAACTAAAAAACAACACTATGACCCATTTTGTTCGTTTAGTTGTCAGACACAACAACAGGGTTTTTATAATCACGGGAGGAGATGTGCATCACTTCTGACCGATTATGTCGATGCTCTCCCTGATGACTAGATTATGAGATGTGACTGAAAGATATAAAATATAAGGAAACAGGCAAACATCTGTTTTAATGTGTGTTGTGTGTGAACATGCATTACTGATTGTAAAGTAGAAGTTTAACGGTATTATCTGAAGTCAGGGTCCACATCTTAATGTGTGGACGGAGTTTTCTTACACATCATAGAGGTCCTTACTCTCTGTTCTGTTAAAGTGGACCTATCATGCTATATTTTAATAATATATTGTAGGGCCATACCTATATGAAACATGTCTGTGAAGTTTTATTTTCAAAATACCAAACAGATCCTGCATTTTAGCCATGCCTCATTTCGCTATATTTGCTCTTTTCCAGCCCTGTTTTTGCAGGGGCTGATTCTGCTTTTGTGGCAGACTACAGCGCCACTTACAGGCCTGGCATATGTACTACAGCATCTCCAGCGCTTTCGAGCGGCAATGGCCGTGGCTGTCTCCCCGTGATAGGTGGAGAGTTGCCCATATAGGCGGAGCATCCCTTTTCTGACATCAGAGATATTTCAAATCTGTATCAGTCTGTATCAGATTCGTTGCAGCCCCGTTTTTAGAGATTTGTGTATGGAGGAAAAGAGAGAGGGTTGTGTTTTCTGACACTTGGTGAGTTCTCTGACACACCGGGGACACATATTCATGAATAAAAGATGTACAAAAGTGCATTTTGCATGATCCCCTTTAAAGAATGTATTCACGTTTATTAACCAGTGGCGGCTGCTGCATTTTTCTCCAGCGGGGATCTACCAAAATGTAAGCAACTTATAGACAAACTGCAAACATATGTCATATTACAACGCAGGGCTAGCTCAAAGGCACACAGCACTTGATACAGTCTATTATTTGTCAACCTCCTCATTATGCTTACTGATCCCTTTGTTGTCAAACTAACATAGCTACCCAGATAGCAAAAAGTCATTGAATCAACATTGAGATATTGTCACGCTGAAGATTGGAATCAACATTGAAAATAAACTAAAATGAACGAGCAAAAAAAGACCATTATTTATTCAGTTATTTATTCCGATTCAATTTAATTATATGAACATCTTGTAACATCTTTTGTCCACAAGCACACAACACATTCTCTCTTAAAGGTCCCATGTCATGCTTTTCTAGTTATTGATTTTCCTGGATAAATAAAGGTTCTACTACTACTACTACTACATTACCCGTCCCCTTGTGTGTTATGAAGGTTTTCCTGCATGTAAACGGTCTGCAGTCACAAACCCTCAAAGTACACCCTGTAGGGAGTAAAACTCTAACACAGAAAAAAAACCTGTCTATGCTGCCCCAGAACGCCTCGTTGGACATTTCTCTTTTTTCTTCCTGTGTAAAGTTACGACACACACACACACACACACACACACACACACACACACACACACACACACACACACACACACACACACACACACACACACACACACACACACACACACACACACACACACACACACACACACACACACACACACACACACACACACACACACACACACACACACACACACACACACACACACACACACACACACACACACACACACACAGTGAGAGTGTCTGTGTGTGCTCAGGCTGAGTTCCTCTGTGTCGCAGACCCCATGCCATCATCATTTTCTGTTTAAAGCAGCTTTGCTAGACGTTGATAACATGCATTCTTCACATGCTGAAGATATAGATTTGAAAAAATGCACGTTTTTGCAACATAGCACAAGTTAAGGACATTTATTGACATAATACACATCTAGCAAAGCTGCTTTAAACAGAACATGATGATGGCCTTTGAACACAGATTCTGAGGATCGTTTCTGCTTCTGCTTTTATCCATCAGGTCAAAATAGGATTCACACACCTGACATCATTGTGATATATCAGGCCTCAGCCTCTTCAATAAAGAATTTAAGAATAAACAAATATAACAATTACAATCCAGTGCCTCTTGTCAACTGGCAACTCACAATTCCACACATTTCAATTCACAGGCAAATGGGACTTCATGCTTAAAATGACTGCATGTGCAAGCATGTACATACATTGAAGTTTTACCTGATCACTAACAATGAACTTGAACAGTATAAATACTGGATATGCCCTTCTTTTGATCTGGCAACTTACACATCCACACATTCTTTGATTCTCTATTTCAGAAGAGAACTTATATGCTTAAAATGAAATGAATGCTGTGAGGTTTTACCTGAGCACTAACCACAATGCACTAGAACAGGCTAGGTTAAAGTCATGTCTGGCTTCTCCATTAACATTCACAGCAAAAGCTTTGTTTTCCGAGACCCTATGCGCTGCGAGCATCGAGAGCCAAGCTCGTAAAAGATAGTCTGAATGGCTTCAAAGGTATACCTCGTCTCCTTTGGATAATCCATGTTCATTGCATGAAGTAGGACAAAGAGAAATGCAAAGGCAGTAGAGAGGTCTGGTAGGTCATGCAGTACAATGGTCCCTTCCCACACAACAGCCACGTCTCGCACATTTGGTGATATGGCGGCATCATCATCTTCAATGATGGGGAGGATGGCCACAGACACACCTCTGAGCAATCGTTCTTCATGGTCAGTGTCCTGAGGAAAAGTCAAATATGCATGAATGAATGCTATGGAAAACTAAACGGCAAAATACATCCACTGATTCTAACTTTAGCACCAAGCTACTGAGTCTTACCGTTCAGCTTGTGGAAGTTATAATTGCAACTCAACAGCACGGCAGCTATCACCACCAACCTTGTTGTGCCGAGTTCTATAAAACAAGTATTTTCTGACAAAGAACACCAGACAACAATGGCCAGCTGTATCGGGTTGGCTGTTGCTCAAACAGCGCTGATATTTATTTTTAATTTTGGGTGAACTCATCACGCTCGGGTTCATGAGGTGAAAACATCTCTGGGCTCAAAATACAATCTTACACAAAGTGTATTATGCATAAAATGATTAGCATAAGCTATGAGGTCATAACATGTTTAAGCTACATTAAGCAACATTACTTGTATTGTGTAAGTTTATTTCCTACAGTTAGTATTACTTACCAAACACTCCAGAAGAAACTTGGTTGTGTCATCTCGGCAGGCCAGTGCTGCTGTCTTTCGGTGAGACACAATGTCGGATGTCTAAGGAGTACCCAGTGGAAACACACAAACATATCAATTAGTTTAGTGCCGTAGTGAATTAATTTATACAAAATCCGACGTTCTGTATAGTAATGAAGAGGACGAAGAACAGGTCAGATCCCAGTAGCATGCTTCAGTAAAAGACTGGCAAAACAAAACAAAAACTGCAATCCTGCGGACAATTTTAATTTCTACTTTTATAAATAAAAAATACTGTTATAGTTCTCAAATTCCACCAACTAAGAACACCAAGCAATGACTTTTAACATCAATTTTTACTGAAGCCTTTCCATCAAAGCGTTTTTGCTCCTCCAAATGTTAGGCGAAGGAGCATTTCATATTTTCAAACGGGGGAAAGGGCTTTGGTGGACCCGGTTGCAGCCATTTTCCCCTCAACTTTTGCATGCTCTTAGACTGAGGCACTTCACTCACTTGTTCATCAAAAGGTCTTCCATCTTCTGTCCATAAGCTCCCTTCCTAGCCCGGTACAGTTTCAGCAGGCAAGGCACATGTTTGTCAAAGGCTGCACCGAACGTCCCCAGGAGGTCTTTGCTGGTGATCCGATGAAATTCTTCAGATATTTGAAAAACACAATAACAAAACAATGTAATTTGATTGTAACCACAATGTCATGTTTTTTCTGTGCAGCAAATTCCTGGGCAGCTGTCTTGTTCAAAGTCTGCACCATCTTAAGGGGATAGTTTGGATGTTTTTAATTGAAAAAAAAACTGGTATTACAATTTTGGGGACTGATTGGAAAGTGGGGCATAGTGTGTTGGAGGGGCCTGTAGTCAGGACCGCCGCTTGCGGACAGGCAAGGCAGGCAACCGCTTGGGGCCCCAGACCAGTAGGGGGCCCCCGAGGGGAGACACTTCTTTAAAACGACATCAGTGTCGTTTTTTTTATTTATGTTTTTTATGCAAAATTCAGAACAACAAATTATACACAAAATACAATTAAACAGACAACATACATTGCCATAAGCCTTCATCAAATTCAGTTCATCTACAATAGTGGGGGCCCCATTATTGTAGATCAGGGGTGGGCAAACATTTAGGCTCGGTAACCACTATGAGCTTTAAATTTGACAGACGGGCCGGGCCAGTAGCAGATCGGTAAAAATATATTTAGCTGTCCACTCCTCATTATAAACTCGGCACTCAATGTTGACTTTTATTTTCTTTGGTCAACTCATTGTTACATATTCAAAACCTTTATTTATCCAGGTAAAATCCCATTGAGATCAATGATCTCTTTTTCAAGGGAGACCTGCAGCAGTAGGTTCCACAAGAGGACATAAAAACATAAACAACAGAACAACAAAAGGACATCATACAGCAAAATGTACAGGGATTACAATTTACATATTTAACCACATGTACAGGTACCAACAGCATCTGATTTTGTAGCATCCAACCGAGCTTTAAAAACATGTAGTGGTACTAGCTTGGTAATTTTCCATTCTTTTTGCAGACTGTTCCATGTTAGTGGAGCTGCACATCTAAAAGCTTTCTTCCCTAAGACAGTCCTAGCACTTGGCACATTTAATAAAACCACAGCATGCGATCTCAGGCAATAAGTACTTTCAATTCGCAGAGAGATCAGGGAGCAGATATAAGATGGTAGTTTATCCAACATGGCTTTGTAAATGAAAAAGTACCAGTGACTGAGCCTCCGTACAGTAAGTGCTGGCATAACCGCCTTGGTATACAGGGTACAGTGATGCGTAAGTGCTTTACAATTTGTCAAAAATCTCAGTGCACTGTGATACGCAGCATCTAACTTGCTCAGGTAATTGGCAGGTGCATTCATATATAACAAATCACCATAATCCAGCACAGGTAAAAAGGTCACAGTGACTAGCCTTTTCCTGGCCTCAAGCAAGAAACAGGACTTATTTCTGTAAAAGAAACCTAGCCTAACCCTCAGCTTTTTAAGCAGGTTATTGACATGAAGTTTAAAAGTGAGACAGTCATCAAGCCAGATACCCAAGTATTTGTAACAGGTAACCACTTCAAGTTGTATTTCTTGCGTAGTTACAATATCCAAAGCAGTCTCTGGTGTATTTTTAGCTTTAGCTTTAGAAAAGAGCATTACCTTGGTTTTATCCACATTTAAAAGAAGCTTAAGCTCAGAGAGCTGAGCCTGAATAGTGTTAAAAACAGCCTGTAATTTAACAACAGCCTCGTTAATCGAGGGACCTGCACAGTACATAACGGTATCGTCCGCATAAAAATGTAAGGTTGCTCCTTCGACATTTTCACCTAAACTATTAATATAGATAGAGAATAATAGCGGACCTAAAACTGAACCTTGTGGTACACCATTAGTGATGTTTAACCACTCAGAAGACAGCCCATCAAACTGAACACATTGGGATCTTTCAGAGAGGTAGTTTACAAACCACCCTACTGCATGGCTGGACATGCCTATACTGACCAGCCTTTGCTTCAAAATGCAATGATCGACAGTATCAAAAGCTTTGGATAGGTCAACAAATAGAGCTGCACAACTCTGCTTATTATCTAAAATACTCGTAATATCATTTACCACTTTCATTGTGGCAGTGATGGTGCTATGTTGCTTTCTGAAGCCTGACTGATGTTTAGACAGGATGTCATTGTTACATAAAAACTCCTTTACTTGTTCACTCACTAAGCGTTCAAGAATCTTGGCCAGAACTGACAATTTAGAGATGGGTCTATAATTGTTTAATAAGGTTGCCTCCCCTCCTTTTAGTAGAGGAAGGACATAAGCTGACTTCCATACTTTTGGGATTTTGTTCGTGCTGAGGGAGAGGTTAAAAAGAGTAGTAAGAGGTGGAGCAATAAAATCTGCAGCTATCTTTAAAAAGCAAGGTTCTACGTTGTCCGGACCAGCCGGCTTTTTAGGATCTAGCTTGGTTAAGACTTCACGAACAACATCAACAGTAAAAGGAGTAAAACTGAAGGGGTTTTCCAGACCACATTGTTCTGAGTCACCGACTGTGGTGTTCACAGAAGCATAATTAGAAACAGAATGAAACAGAGAGCCACAGGACACAAAATGCTCATTAAAACAATTTAGTATGGTGGTCCTATCCGATATGTGCAGGTTCAAAGGTGAATTAGGTTCAAAGGTGAATTATTGCGTCATCGTGTAACCGTTTACGTCCCTTCTTATGACCCACACGGCGTTTTACATCGCTGATTTTCTCCGCAACACCGCTCACAACAACATCAATAGAGGACTGCGTCGGGTAGTTTTTAATTATAAGAAGCCAGATTAAATTAAATAACTACTTCTCCAACCTTATACCTTTCTCCAGAGTGCCGTGGTGTATTGTTTATTAATGTGGTTCAGCTGCATTACCGCCTACTGCAGTGCTGCTCGTCTACCGGAGTTTATTCTCCCGTTAACTCGCGGCAGCGGCCGCTGTAAAGTTTTTATTGTCTGACTGTCACAACAAGCAGCTGATAAATATCCCCCATCCCCATCAGTGAATGTGTTTTAGTCTGAAAGCTGTTTGGCATCACAACGCTGTTATGCAAGTTTCTCTGGCATTCTACAGGTGATGTTAGCTAATCAGACTATCTTGACTACTTGTTGCTATCATATTGTGGCATAAGCCGTTTTCTACAAGCATATTTTACCGGCGTAGTTTTCGTTATGATTTTACTTGTGATGGCCACATGTAGCCCATGTATTTATTCCATCCGATAGTTGCAATAATACAAAACAAAAGGAAAACGTCTGCCTCTTCACAATGGTCAATAACAGTATAAATAATAAATAAAATAAACAGAATCACACTAAGCCTGGTTAGTGTTGCCTGACTTTATATAAGTGTTTTTTACAAGTGTGTGGCCGCGTTCTAGTCACTTTGCTCAGCGCTACTGCTTGTTACAACTTGTATTCGCCGACCTTGCCGGGTTGCCGAGTGGGGCCAGCTGAGAGAATAGACCAGACTCCAGCAAAGGTAAATTGTGTCTAGAGTGCGCCATCTAGTGGGATCAACTGAAATGCCGGGTATTGCAGGAAAAGGCTAAATGAATGCGGTCTTTACTATAATTTGGACAATTTTGTACCAATATTCAGCGGGCCGGATTCAAAAGCCCAACGGGCAATATATGGCCCACGGGCCTTAGTTTGCCCATGCTTGTTGTAGATGAACTGCATTTTTTAGTGAGTGAGTGGGGCAATGGGCAACGTTTGCAATGACAGACAGTAGGAGACCTCCCTAATGGGGCCCCACCTTATCCAGGCTCACTCCGGTCAGTGTCGCAAATCGCGTGCATGATTGTTTACAAAATAATCCTGATGACAAGGAAAGGCACTGAAAAATGAAGAGAAATTATCTACCTGGAAGCGAAAAAAGGAAGAAGAAAAAAGATGAAGATGAGAGAAAAAAACAAGACAGTGGTAAGTAAGTTGAGTAGATTCTTTCACACACAGTGACGTCACGAGCTACCCACAATGCAACGCGCGCCATATATATATATAAATACGCCATATTCCTGGAGGTGCAAATATCCTGGAGGTGCAAATATAAACAGCTAGCTAACGTTGCCAGGCAGAGCGCACTAGGTTTTTTTTCTGAATTAACGACCGAAGAAATCGCTGCATGTCTTCGGATTACATCTCTGGACTTGAGGGGTGTGCTCTAGGTCGTTACCAGCGTAAACTAGAGCTGTGTGGGTTGTCGGATTGCCCTTACAGACTGCCTGCAGATGTATGGAAAAACGACCCTCGAAAGTGGCCTTCGTCGATTTTGGCTGCATCTTCGTCTAATTTCTGGAAACACCAGGTGAATACCCCACTTGTCACAATAATATTATCATGCCATTGCATATATGTGGTATTTTAGAGTTGACTAGATATTGATTAAGGCAATAGACTATGATATTCTGCTTGCACCTCGTGTGAAATGGTGGATACCGGAAGTACGGTGTCGCCCTTGGCCCAATACCCGTATGTGTGTGTGAAAGAATAACGATGAAATACTAAATAACTAAATGTTGCTAGTCTAACCTTAACTGTGGGATAGAGAAACTTGAATTACGTAACTTCCACTAGAATCTAATTATTTATTTTGTTTACTTTACTTTAATTTACTGACGTTTAACATGACATGAGTTAATGCCGTTGACCTATTAGATTAGCTTAGCTTAGTTTAGCTAGCTGGCTGAAATAACGTAAAAGCTAGTAATTACAGTATTAACATGTCTTCATTAATCTTTTAGGCATTGTTACTGAAATAAACATGGTCTCTGCCATTTCTACATTAACGTTTCACCCGTTGTTTAATGGGACACCAGTAATGGAGTAATTTGGAGGGGGAAATCAGCTAACTTTTTCTGTAGGCTAGTTAACTGATGAAGCTGTGTCCGACTGAGCTAACTGTCAAGCTATGAATGTTAAATTAGGAAATGTAGATGCAAGACATTTGGACAAGTGTACTCTAAATAACTTATTGTTAAGTTAGTGTGCTATGTGTTGAGTGTATTTTATTGTATTTTCCTTCTCTGTAGTGTACTCCTAGTGGTTTTATGATGATACTGAAAACTGTATAGTTCAACCTTAGTAGCCATAGTGCAGGCTCCAGCACAATCCTCTGTATTGGAAACATGTTCACTTACATTGTCCCTTTCAAATGAAATGGAAATAGTAAACAATAGTGGAAGCTATCCCCAAGAACAACATTAGAAAGCTCAATATGAGGAATTTGAATTATATAAAGTGAAAGCATTTTGAATTGTTAACATGTTACTGTTATAAGTTTCACTTTATTATCTATCCTCAGGATCCTTTCTTAAGTTTCTGGCACCAGCAGCAGCAACGGAAAAGGATAAGGTGCCCCCTCCAAATGCTGATGATGGTAAGTTAAGTATTCCACTTTTAATTGATTATACTGTGCATTGCACTCCAAAGATTCCTTGTAATATGATATTCCCTGTTTCTTTTTTGGTCATAGCAGTTCAGTCAACATCTGCCTCCAGTGGGGTGTCAACATCAGCCTCCAGTGAGGCGTCAACATCTGCCTCCAGTGGGGTGTCAACATCTACCTCCAGTGGAGTGTCAACATCTACCTTGAGTGGGGCGTCAACATCTGCCTCCAGTGAGGCGTCAATATCTACCTTGAGTGGGGCGTCAACATCTGCCTCCAGTGAGGCGTCAATATCTACCTTGAGTGGGGCGTCAACATCTGCCTCCAGTGGGGTGTCAATATCTGCCTCCAGTGAGTCGTCAACATCTGCCTCCAGTGGGGTGTCAACATCTACCTCCAGTGAGGCGTCAACATCTGCCTCCAGTGAGTCGTCAACATCTACCTCCAGTGGGGTGTCAATATCTACCTTGAGTGGGGCGTCAACATCTGCCTCCAGTGGGGCGTCAACATCTGCCTCCAGTGAGGCGTCAACATCTGCCTCCAGTGGGGTGTCAACATCTACCTCCAGTGAGGCGTCAACATCTACCTCCAGTGGGGTGTCAACATCTGCCTCTAGTGAGTCGTCAACATCTGCCTCCAGTGGGGTGTCAATATCTACCTTGAGTGGGGCGTCAACATCTGCCTCCAGTGAGGCGTCAACATCTGCCTCCAGTGGGGCGTCAACATCTGCCTCCAGTGGGGTGTCAACATCTACCTCTAGTGGGGTGTCAATATCTACCTTGAGTGGGGCGTCAACATCTGCCTCCAGTAGGGTGTCAACATCTGCCTCCAGTGGGGCGTCAACATCTGCCTCCAGTGGGGTGTCAATATCTACCTTGAGTGGGGCGTCAACATCTGCCTCCAGTGAGGCGTCAACATCTGCCTCCAGTGGGGTGTCAACATCAACCTCCAGTGGGGTGTCAATATCTACCTTGAGTGTGGCGTCAACATCTGCCTCCAGTGGGGTGTCAACATCTGCCTCCAGTGGGGTGTCAATATCTACCTTGAGTGGGGCGTCAACATCTGCCTCCAGTGGGGTGTCAACATCAACCTCCAGTGGGGTGTCAATATCTACCTTGAGTGGGGCGTCAACATCTGCCTCCAGTGGGGTGTCAACATCTGCCTCCAGTGGGGTGTCAATATCTACCTTGAGTGGGGCGTCAACATCTGCCTCCAGTGGGGTGTCAACATATGCCTCCAGTGAGGCGTCAACATCTACCTCCAGTGAGGCGTCAATATCTGCCTTGAGTTGGGGAGGCGTCAACATCTGCCTCCAGTGGGGTGTCAACATCTGCCTCCAGTGAGGCGTCAACATCTGCCTCCAGTGGGGTGTCAACATCTGCCTCCAGTGGGGTGTCAACATCTGCCTCCAGTAGGGTGTCAACATCTGCCTCCAGTGAGGCGTCAATATCTGCCTCCAGTGGGGTGTCAACATCTACCTCCAGTAGGGTGTCAACATCTGCCTCCAGTGGGGCGTCAACATCTGCCTCCAGTGAGGCGTCAACATCTGCCTCCAGTGGGGCGTCAACATCTGCCTCCAGTGGGGTGTCAACATCTGCCTCCAGTGGGACAGCAACATCTTCTCATCATGAAGATGACACATCAACCCCTACCTCCAGCAGCACGACCACGACTACAAAAGGTTTGATCACATCAGACGACCCTGCACAATGGCCAAATGTCCTAAATGATGGTGAAAAGTGTGCACTAGTAACAAGAGGACCAATACAAGAAACATGTATAGTTTTTCCGCAGAATACTGAAAAAACTTCACGTAGATTTACAAAGGAAAACTATTCTGGTTTTAATTGTTCTTTATGTGTGATTTATTCATTTTTGTATGTCTTTTATATTCATATTACTAACTAATAACTAAGTTTGAAAATAACAAAAATGCGAAGTTTTTAAATAAAAAAACTGTTTACATTTAGCAATTTTTAAATTGCTTCAATTTATCATCGTAACAGATCAAAACGTTCTGATTCATTTTACAATAAATCAATAAATGGTATTCTTCTTCAAACAAAACAAAAAACATTTAAACAAACCACTAATAGTATATTAACTATGTTATTCAAAATTAATATTCACTTTAGATAATAACACCGGTGTAATAAACGGAGCGCTCTCTTTTCCTCTCTCTCCCTCTCCTGACAGCCCGTCAGTATTTCATGCAGCCGACCCGACAGTGAAGAATAAACATATGTATAACTAGTTTAGCTAGTTCCAGAGGTAGATAAAATAGCTAAGTGTGTTTGGTCTAACTTGAAACGTGTGTTTTGCTCCGCTCACCGGTCCGTTACAGCGGCTGAGCTTCAGGTGATCACGGAGCTGCGTGACCTAAACAATAAGTGTTGCTTGGCAACGGGGTGTGGCGGCAAAGTATATATTTTTTCTCTCTCTCTTAATTCCCCAAGCCCCAAAATTCCCTCGATGATCAATATACCCGTTTTAAAAGTCACGATTTTACCCTCAACCAAACAACAAGACCTGTAACACAACAATGTCAGAGTCACCGGCGGCCGGCTACCCCAATCAACAGACGTTACTAACCGCTTAACAACAATGCCCCCCCCCCATTCCGTGTATCGTCACCATAGAGAACCGCAGTGACGCATCCTAAAACCCGGAAATAAACTTCTTCCGGTTCCTTCGTGAAAAACCAATGCAATTTCTCCATAGGATTTTGGAAAATAGCTCGCAATAAGGTCTGTGGTTGACACAAATTTAAGAGAGGGATCACGTTTTGTTCAGCCGGATAATCTCCACATGCCTATCCTACTTTTATAATTTTTTTAATCATAAATGTAGTCGCCAGAAGAAAAATGCTAACGTTATGCTATAAACGAACTACAAGCTAGTACAGCAGCAGGGTCGCACGACTTCAACGTCACGTCAACTTAAGATCGTTTCAACTGACTTGCACTGAAACTGCACTTTGAACACTTTAAATATATTAACATTTTAAACTGTATACCCCGTTTATCTAGGCCCTTTTTTTGTTTGTTTAATGTATACATGTCACAATGTGGGAAACGATATTTAGATATTTCTGGATGTATAACACATGTAGCATTTTTCACAATAAAGCTGACTTTGACTTCCGCGTGCTTGCATATTTTAACAAAGCTTTTCATTTTAGCCACACTGAATTTAACTAGAAGTCATGGCTGTGTCAATTACCAGTCTGATATTGTTTTACAAAGATGACAAGAAGAGTGTAGATAGAGGAGAGAACCACTACAAGTCAGGACACGTACAACAGTGCAGCCTAGATGAAGGTGTGCTTACCAATGTTGTCAGGGCTAGCATGAGAGACAAGGTTTATAGTGTCGGTGAGTAGTGATAGCAAGAGTACCGTTAACCTGGAGTTAATTTATTCACATTAATTCCCATCAACACATCCATTTGATGTGTCACATGAAATCTTTATTACAAATATTACACACCAGAAAACACAGAAATATCCATGAAATAAACATACAGTAGGCTATAAACAATTAAAGGGATAATTGGGAAGGCATTACAAATGTAAATATATTTTAAATAATAAAACAATCCCACCACCACAGGTATCTACAGGAGAAGAGGGAATTCTCTCCACAAAATGTGAATGCCCACGTGGAGAATGGAAATGCAGTCATGCGGCTGCATTAGCCATCTTTGCCGTCCACAATTTCCCCGTCAGTGGAAGAAGCCAAAGGCAGCTAAACGTACGCATTCAGTGGAGGAGCTATTTCCTCCAACCAATAACTCATTCAACCCGCTGACAAGAGAGCCCACCTCCGAAGATCGTGACTGGCTGAGGGACAGACTCGGGGGCAGGTTCTCAGGAATTTCTTGGCTTCCCTCCCCCGAGCCAGAAGAGGAACACTACAGCTTGGAAACACTTACTGTTCCTGAAATTATCAAATCTGTTGGGCATCAGGGACCTGAGGCATTTGTGGCAAGCATGGCATTGTCTGAGGAGCAACAGAGGGCAATTCAGGTGGCTACCACTGGTCAGCGAACCAACCCAAACTGGCATTTGTTCAGGAAAGGAAGGTTGACTGCCAGCAACTTTGGAGCTGTCCTGAGGTCAAAGCGTGTGACTGCTTCCCTTAGTGCCAGGGTGCTAGGGCAACAACAGGCCTTTGATGGTGTTTTGTCTGTACAGTGGGGGACTATGAATGAATGTGAGGGCGTCAGGGCATTCACCACTGCAACCCAGATGCAGGTCCATGAGTCAGGTTTGTGGCTCTCCCAATCAGGAGTGTTGGGGGCATCTCCAGATGGTCTGGTAGGGTCTTCCGCTGTGCTGGAGGTAAAGTGTCCCTACGGAGCCAGGGAAATGACAATTAGTGAAGCATTGCAAATCAAGGGCTTCTGTGTCAGTAAGGAGGGGGAAACATTCAGCCTGCGTGAGGAGCATCCTTACTGGCACCAAGTGCAAGGTCAGCTTCACCTCACTGCAAGAAAGAAGAAGAAATTAAGAAATTGTGAATCGTTTTTAATTTACATTTACTTGCCTTTGCAATGTTGTGGTTGTTAGAGTGTTAGGTTTCCTGTCAGCTCGTCTGTTGGGAAGATATCAAATATTAGTTTCATGGAAGTCACACCGTCACATATAAGAGCATTAAGACATACAGTACATAGGCTAAAACAAAACATCTAAAGATATAACCTTGCACTTTGATAAGTCTCTTGAACATTTTCACTATTTGGACATTTTATAGATAACAATTGAACTAAATAAATAAATGGTAGATTAATCCATATTGAAAATAGGTGTCAGCTGCTACACTAATTATAATAGTTATATTTCTTAATTAATTAAGATATGACTTTATTGATCCCAATTTGGGAAATGTTTGTGTTGCAGCAGCATAACAAGAAAAACAAAATCTAAGTTATTATATATACAAAAGTATGTGAGGGATGGAATATTAAATTGAATATAAATGTAAAATGTACATGTGATTTGACGTCCAAGAGAAGCTATGGAGCAGAGAGTTCTCTGCCAGCCAGAGGTGATTTGTTATTAGTT
The DNA here is from genome assembly GCF_902827175.1 of Gymnodraco acuticeps. NCBI lineage: Eukaryota > Metazoa > Chordata > Actinopteri > Perciformes > Bathydraconidae > Gymnodraco > Gymnodraco acuticeps. Next base: position 488,587 of record NW_022992023.1, read on the forward strand.
CAATATGTCAAACTGATTTCCCTGACTACAATCTTTAGTTACATGGTGAAACGTTATGCTGCTTGTACTAATTAGACTTATCATATAAGCCACACAGGTTTTAATAGGATGTATTCATTATCTTTACTTATGTTGCGGTCTTTTCAGCAGCGCCATCTCTAAAACGGCGATACACTCACTACCCATCATTTACATTTCACCGTGACATGGACAAAAATGTAACGTCAGCTTACCTCATGGCACGAATCTAGACTCTCCTTTGGAAAACATTGGCCGGGAAACGATAGAACGAGCACGTTTCATGCGAAGACCTGTGGCTGCAAAGCAACAAACCATTGCGTAGCTAACTAGTAGCGCTAGCTTTATCTAACGTTAGCTAACGAAACGAACTGCCGAGTAAAATTGGAAAACACTGGTAATTAATTATTCTATAATTTGTAAAACTACGGTGTTAAAAACGACAATTTCAAAAATACAGATTCTAATGGTCAGATATAGATATACAGATACTAAAGATAGGCAGGTACTTGCTTTCAAGCAGAACACAGGGGGAAACAAATTTAGCGGGAGTGTTTACGTGTTAGGCGTAATGACGTACAACGGCCTCAACAATTTCTGTAGTCCTATTCAGCCACTCGGTAACAACCATCGTCTTTCAGACACGTAAACTCTTCAAAAATCTCCACTGGGGTCACTGCTGATGTATTTAATGTCGTAGAACAAAACGTGATTTATCTCTTAAATTTGTGTCAACCACAGACCTTATTTCGAGCTATTTTCCAAAACCCTATGGAGAAAATGCATTGCTTTTTGACGAAGGAACCGGAAGTGCTAAAAATGCTAACTTACTTCCGGGTTTTACGACGCGTCACTGCGGTTCTCTATAGCCTGTATATATAAATGGACGTAGGGTCCGTGACGTCACCCATAGGATTCTGCAGAGTTGCCGAGAAGCCCTTAGTAGGTGGAGTCGGCCACTAACGGCTGGACAGTGACGTCGATTTTAACTCCCGCCTGCTCCAAATAATAAGGGAAAAGAGGCCGAGCCGAGGCGGGACAGGGCGGGACCTGCTGACAACGGATGTGAAATTCCAGACCTAGCTCAGGCTAAGAAGCTAAGCTAATATGCTCCCAGTATTAAGCTAACAACCCAGCTTGCGGTCACTGCTACTCGTTCCCGGCATATTCTGAAGGTAAGATACCCTGTAACTTTACAAAACGTGTCCTTTTGATTTAAATGTTCTTGAACCTACACTATGCAATTGTTTTTTAAGTGCTTCACCGATTTTCAAATATAAATGTAATTTGTAACTAAACTTTGTAAACTAGCAGAGATATGGCCAGTGTTGCGTGAATTAGCCTATGGAATTAGCCATAGACTGTGGCCTATACAGTATAAGGAATTAGCGTATTGTGAATTAAACAAAGCTTTCCCCTATGATTTAACTGTTCTTGATATTACACTATACAAGTTTAAAAACGCTTCTCCATGATTCAAATATAAACAGTGTAATATGCATGGGCTAACAAATGCAAAATGTGCATATTTATACTTTTTGACCATCAATTGTATATACATTTAATCCAATGTTACTGTTTCAACAGCACTGTGAGAGCATAAATATGACTGTAGAAAAAGAAAGGCGCTTTTATATTGATTAAACAATTTTTATTTCTTTCAGCATTAAGAAAAAAAGATGGCAACCTGCTCCACAACCTGTAAGTTGATGGTCCTGGCTTACTTTACATGACTTCAGATGGTTGACATTACACACAAACATACTATACATATATGTATATAGATATATATATATCTATACATATATGTATATATCTATATACATTATATGTTGTATGTTATTGTCAAAGGAACAAAATGAGCAACCCTTTATACTTAATTTGATATTCCTCATTATCTGAAGCATTTGTTACTCTCATTTATTTTCCTCCCATAGTGACTGTATGGATAATCGGAGACAGCTATGTCCGGCGTGCTGCCCAGAGAGCTACAGAGACCATCGGCAGCAACCTTGGCCTCGACCTGCGCGTCTGCTGGTTCGGTTAGGGTGGACTGCGCTGGAGAGGTCTCCTCCCCTTCTTTTCCAACTCCCTGCGAGGAAGAGCAGCTCCGGATGTCCTCCTCATCCACTGTGGCGGCAATGACTTGGGGGATGTGCCCAGTGTTCAGTTGCTGAACCAGATGAAGGAGGACCTGCACCAGCTTCACCATCGGCACCCTGGCATGAAGATCATGCTCTCCCAGATCAACCAGAGGCGCCGGTGGAGGGCTGGTGCAAATCCTGTCAAAATTGACAAGACCCGGAAGTTTGTTAACAGTGTTATGGCTACTTTTGTTCATAGCCTAAATGGTGCCATTGTTGACCACTCCAACATTAGACATGACAGCCCTGGGCTTTTTTTGCGAGAGAGTTCATTTCACCCCTTGGGGAAATGATTTTTTTTTTTAAGTCACTAGCCAATTGCCTGAAAGACCATCTCCAAAGACTGTGAACTGCTAAAATGTCAGTATCACTGTTTTTGGATTTGGCCTTTAGAGTATGTATTCTAAGGCCCTTGCTAAGCCCAGACTGTCATGGCTAATGTTGAGTTAGATATTACATCTGTAGCCATAACACTGTTAACATGCTCTTCCTCTTGCAATGCAAACAACAAGAAGGTGGAGAAGACATCACATTGGCCGAGTTGTTGCAACTTCCCTCAAGCTCCTACATGAAAGAAAGATCACATGTTAAAAATGTGTGCACAAACTATTCAGTATGACCCGTCTTAGTTTAAAGCCCACTCACCACGACAAGGTGCAGGTCAGGAATGGGAACATATAAGACGGGACAAAAATGCAAAATAAACTAAAAAGCATGGACACAGGACATGGACAAACAAAACATAAAAATGAGACAAACACACACAACAGAGTCTGCACACAATGCTAAAAACTAGTGCAGAAGGGTCAAGAAGAAAAAACAGGTTAAGGCAGTTGTCAAAGTCTTGAAAGATAGAGCTGAGATAAATGTTAGATAAAAATGTAATAGGAACGTGAATTTGATGAACAATCAAAAAGAGGTAAACAATGAACAAAAGAACACTGATACATTCCAAAACTATGTTTTTACGGTTATAAACGACCTATATCAGAAAATATATAATATCACATGCCAAAACAGCAATCGTTTTTTAAAAAAGTTTTACATTTTATTAATATATATTAGGGCTGTCAATTTAACGCGTTAATAACGCAAAAAAAAATTAATGGCACTAATTATTTTAACGCGATTAACGCATGTATATTTTTTTTCCTCGGCTGCCCCGTAGTTTCAGAGCGCATTGAGTTTAAAATACCATCTACAAGCTGATGCTGACAGCCCCGCTCCTGCTGCCTGCTTGTGGCAGACCACACTTCCACGCTCACCGGCAGGCACCGACTGGCTATTGGGAGGACCGGGAGGGTGTGTGTATGTGTGGCCCGAGCGAGCGAGAGAGAGACCTTACGTGCATTGTTGTTGTTAGCATCTGGTGCTAGCTAGCTGCGCTAACGGATACTGTCAGAGAATATTTTAATCCGATCTCTTTGTGTCTAGAGGTTCTCAGCTTTTCTGAGAAACTGTTTAAATCACAAATATATGCTTTTCGTTAAATCGCATATACTCCTGCCTGTAATGCAGTGGTTCTCAAACTTTTTTGCATGCGCACCTCCGCCAAAAAAAGAGCACCGGGTCACTTGAAACAAAGCGCATTTGCGTACCAACATTGAGAAGGAGAGAGAGAAGAGAAAAGAGAAATAGAGGAGAGAGGAGAGATGAGAGAGAGAGAGAAGAGAGAGAGAGAGAAAGATATTTGCGAGTTGCATATGAACCATGATATGAACTCAGGGCCGGCCCGTAGCTTTGGCTAGATGTTCGCCTAAGGCGCCAGATCTGGGGAGGTGCTGCGCTGGCAGTTCTGGGAGGGAAAAAAACATTTTGACCGTTGGGGCTCATCCTAATTTTCGGCCTTGATGTAACAATATTCACAATTAAGTAAATGTAACACCCTTTTCACCCAGGTTCCACCTTTCATTTGCCCTGTATGATGGGCGCTGTAAGTGATGAAAATGGGGGATGTTGGCTTATCTGGCGCCCGCAGCTCACAGACAAAATGCGAGTGAGCGAGGGAGAGAGGGAGGGTGGTACCAGCGCTGTTGTTATTATAATCTGGTGCCGTGCTAGCTGCTCTAACGGAGATAAGAAGAAGATGTTTCTACAATAATGTGGAGGGAGAGTCCTCTCCAGTCAGACTGAGAGGCTGATAAGTTAACTACAGCTCAGTGAGGTAAAGGACTCTTAGTCTAAATTCAAACTGTTTGGTCACAATTTATGTAAACACATATTTCCAAGGCACTCCTTTGTAATTATTGGGATAAACAGGTTTTAAATCATTCCAATGTATACTATAGGACAGTAACCAAAAATATCCTTTAAAACGAGATTTAAAAAAAATGCATAAATAAATGTTAAGGTAAAATAAGATATGAATGAACAACACAAATAAAATAAGTTACATTAATTTGTTATTGGCTATGGTAGGCTATTGGTTATGTTCACATACTTATTTGATTACATCCACTTGTCTAAGATGACAACAGAGACTTTCGACCCAAAACTAGCAGTTGACTTGTGGATGCAAGCAGCTAATCGCAGACTCAACCAGAGAGGAAGAAGTAGGCCTACATCATCAGCTACCATGTCTGACAGAGAGGAAGACAGTCAGGAGGGTAGTGATGACAGCTTGTAGGATTACTGGTCGTGCTAATGTTGTCTTGTGTTGTGTTCACCTCTACATGTGTGTTCTGTGTTCACCTCTGCATGTGTGTTCAGTGCCGTGTGTCTGGCAAATAAAGTCAAGACCCCCTCAAAAGTTACGGTTTATTTCATTTTAAGGATGAGCACCAAGCAACATCTCCAGGTGCTCCTTTGAGAACCAGGGCAAAAAAGTTATGTGCACCCCTGACTATATGCCAGTCTTTGTTTCATGCAAAAAGACCCAATAAACACGGACATACGATGATATAAAGTTAATACAGATATATTTCAGAAGTATGAATAATGGAAGCTGCATTTTCCTCCGGTCGGATGTGATATAAAAACAAAGCGATTATTTTTGTTGTTGTAAACTCACGTGGATTAAATTTAGTGCATTCATTTCAACTCGCGAACATATGTACATTAAATGATCGTGAGGATGATGATTGAAAATCGTTTGTTTGAGCCTGGATGCATTTCCTGATCTAAAAACATAGCGATGGTTTTGTACTTATGCCAACGTGAATTAAACATTATTTTGTTAAATAAAAACATGGGGATGTTTAGTAAATGATTACATGTCTCTTATTTAGCACAGAATATGATCCTATCCGTGACATATGGATCTTAACAAATATCCGCTATATCAGATACCTGTAGATCAGCTGTTTATTTCACATGAGTTCCAGTGTGGCAGCTTTTTAATCACGGCTCCCCCTGGTGGATCCATTATCCATTGCAGCTGGTTTCATTATAATTAAATGTATTTATCAAGGGGGCGTTTCAAGTCCTGCGGGGGGGTTTTCCTTTTCAGCAGGGGCCCACCCCGTGCCGATCACGGACCCGCACGGGTAGGCGTCTGAAATGGAGTGCTCCATCTGTAAACGCACGATGGCGCACACAGCAGCAAGCTCCGACAGCGATGACAGTTTAATTTTGAACGTGTCTGAGAGCTCATATGAGGCTGAAGGATCGGTTTATGTTGTATCTGTTAGAAGTTTAGGAATTAGGTGCGTCAATATGGGCGATCATACGGTCATGTAGCCAGTGGTGGACTGGGACTAAAAATCATCCCGGGACTCTCGACCGGCCCACTTCGGTACCGCTAGTAAATTGTCAACGGGGGGAGTGGGGAATGTGCTAGTGACTTATCCGACCGGCTCACTTCGGTACCGGCCCATCAGGATTCGTCCCGATGGCCAGTCCGCCACTGCACCCAGTCCAGCCCGCGTAAACTGTCAACGTGGGGAGCCTCGCTGCGGGGAAACGGTGGACCTAGTGTCCCGATCGGAGTGGGAATAATAATAATAATAATCCGTGCATTTTGTCCATTAATTTCCCCAACATTGTGGTAAAAAAACCACACGTTTAATCCATGTTGGTGTACTACAACTACAAAAAGCATCGGTTTGTTTTCTCATCAGGAAATGCAGACCGGCTCAAACAAACGATTTTTAAATCATTATCCTCACGATCATTTAATGTATCATATGTTCGCCGAATTGACATGAAAGCACTAATAAATGTAGTTTCATCCACTTGAGTTTACAACTACAAAAATAATCGATTTGTTTTTATATCAGTAGAACCGCGTGACTCAGTCATCCTTTAGCTCAAAAAGCATTTAAATACCGCATTTAGAAACTGATGAACTCAGTGTGCATCTGGACCCGGTGACGACATTACCTATTGACGCAGCAACCACTGTAAGTTATATTCTTGTTTAATTAGACTTCTCGGTTTCATTTATTCGACTCTGTATAATTGTTACTGTAGCTTAAACGGCTAAATCGCTTTTGAGAGATTTTAAATCTCAGATCGGCTCAGGCGAAACCTGCTTTACAGCTCTCAGCACTCAAGCCTGCATTATTAACATAGGCAGGGCCAGTCTATTGTCGCCCATCAGCTGTAGATAGTTAACTAATTAACTTCAGCTGTGAGAACTGAGCAATCAGGCGTCCATTTCGGGTAGCTCTTTCCTGGAGCGTCAGCTTCAGCGGCAGACAGGCTAAGACTGAAAAAGACATTAGAGTCCTACAGGAGTCAAAGACTGACAAAGACATTAGAGTCCTACAGGAGTCACGAGGGAGGCAAAGAGGAGGCAAATCCTACTTTGATTGAGCTAAGTATCGTTGGTGTTTTTACTTTTTAATTTTGTTGTTTAGCCCCTCATGCTATAATCATGTGTATTTTCTCCATTCCTGTTCATGTGTCTTCTCGCAATTATCACTGGCCCCGTGTATCTCGTAATCGATATAACCGGCCTGCTCTCGTCTATCCCACATGCTCCACTGAGATCCAACATCTAGTTTCAGGTGGCCTGTGGAACTGCCAGTCAGCTGTTCCTAAGGCTGACTTCATCTCTGGCTACGCCTCCCTGCAGTCTCTGGATTTCCTTGCTCTCACTGAGACCTGGATTACTCCATCCAACACATCCACCCCAGCAGCTCTCTCCACTGCATATTCCTTCTCCCATACACCCAGACCCACTGGCAGAGGAGGTGGCACTGGTCTCCTGCTCTCTCCCAAATGGAGCTCTTCCCTCTTCAAGCTACCTAACTTCACTCCTTCCACCTTTGAGTTCCATGCCGTCACAGTAACCCATCCTATACAGTTAACCATTGTTGTTCTCTACCGTCCACCAGGCGCCTTGGGGGACTTCTTGGAGGAATTAGATCATCTCCTCTCACACATCCCTGAAACTGGCCCTCCCGCTGTACTTCTCGGAGACTTCAACCTCCAGATGGGGAAGATAGACGAACTAACATCTCTGTTAACCGCCTTTGCTTTCTCACTCTCTCCGTCCCCACCGACTCATAAAGCTGGCAATGTCCTTGATCTCATATTCTCAAGGAACTGCGCTACTTCTAACCTCTCTGTAAACCCGCTCCACACATCCGATCACTTCTTCATTTCATTCTCTCTATCCCTTTCCAAACATAACAAACTAATCTCTTCCCATCCTACACTTGTCCGCCGTAACCTTCGCTCCCTCTCTCCCTCTACCTTTGCCTCGTCGGTGCTCTCAGCCCTCCCTTCCTCTGATTCGTTCCAACTACTGCCTCCAAACTCTGCTGCAGAAACTCTCCTCTCTACTCTCTCATCCACTCTGGACTCGCTCTGTCCTCTGACATCTCGGCAGGCTCGTCAGTCCCCTCCGGCTCCCTGGCTAAATGATGCACTGCGTGCTAATAGAACCGTCCTTAGGGCAGCAGAGCGGAAATGGTGGAAATCCAAACACCGTGACGACCTCCTAACCTATCAAGCTCTCCTCTCCTCTTTCTCTGCTTCAATCTCTCAGGCAAAAAGCACTTTCTTTCAAGATAAGATCCAATCTTCCTATTCCAATCCTAAAAAACTATTTTCCATCTTCTCCACCCTCTTGGACCCTCCAAAAGCTCCTCCCCCCTCCTCACTTCTGTCAAGCGACTTTGTTACCCACTTTGAAAAAAAGGTTAATGATATTTGCTCTTCTTTTTCTGACTCACCTTTACTCACCGCTGGGTCACCAGACCTTCCTTCCACCAACACACTAACCTCCTTTTCCCCTCTCTCTCCAAGTGAGGTTCTTACCCTCATTACTTCTGCCCGCCCTACCACCTGTCCTCTGGACCCTATCCCTTCAAACCTCCTTCAGACTATCGCTCCTGATATTCTACCGTTTCTCACCCATTTCATCAACACTTCTCTAACTTCTGGTCACTTTCCAAACAGTCTCAAGGAGGCAAGAGTAAACCCTCTCCTAAAGAAACCCACTCTCAACCCGTCTGATGTTATAAACTACAGGCCTGTCTCTCTCCTCCCGTTCCTGTCTAAATCACTTGAACGCGCTGTCTTTAAACAACTCTCCTGTTATCTCAATCAGAACAACCTTCTGGATCCGCACCAGTCTGGTTTCAAGGCAGGTCACTCCACAGAAACTGCTCTCATTGCTGTCACGGAGGAACTGCACACTGCCAAAACTGCATCCCTCTCCTCTGTCATCATCCTGTTGGACCTGTCTGCTGCATTCGACACGGTGAATCATCAGATCCTCCTTCGCACTCTCCAAAAACTTGGAGTTTCAGGCTCTGCACTTTCCCTCCTCACCTCATACCTGAAAGACCGTACCTACAGGGTGACTTGGAGAGGGTCTGAGTCCGACCCTTGTCAATTAACTACGGGGGTCCCTCAGGGCTCTGTTCTTGGTCCCCTCCTCTTCTCCTTGTACACAAACTCGCTCGGATCAGTCATTAGCCCGCATGGTTTTTCTTACCACTGCTACGCTGACGACACCCAATTAATTCTGTCCTTTCCCCGCTCAGAGACCCAGGTCGTCGCACGCATCTCTGCTTGTCTAGCTGACATCTCTCAGTGGATGTCTGCTCACCACCTCAAGCTCAACCTTGACAAGACTGAGCTGCTCTTCCTCCCGGGAAAAGATTGTCCCACTCTTGACCTAACAATCAACATCGGCACCTCAGTTGTTTCCCCGACTCAGACTGCAAGGAATCTGGGTGTGACCCTAGATAACAACCTGTCCTTCACTGCAAACATCGCTGCTACAAGCCGTTGCTGCAGATACACGCTTTACAACATCAGGAAGATACGTCCCCAGCTGACTCAGAAAGCGACTCAAGTTCTGGTCCAGGCTCTCGTCATCTCACGCCTAGACTACTGCAACTCCCTCCTGGCTGGTCTACCTGCATGTGCCATCCGACCTCTGCAGCTCATCCAGAATGCAGCGGCTCGTCTGGTTTTCAATCTTCCTAAATTCTCCCACACCACTCCGCTCCTCCGCTCCCTTCACTGGCTTCCGGTAACTGCTAGAATCCACTTCAAGACACTGGTACTTGCTTACCGTGCTGCGAATGGATCTGGCCCTTCCTACATCCAGGACATGGTTAAACCGTACACCCCAGCGCGTGCACTACGCTCTGCATCAGCCAAACGACTCGTTGCGCCCCTGCGAGGGGGACCCAAGTTCCCATCGGCGAAAACACGTGGGTTTGCTGTCCTGGCTCCAAGATGGTGGAATGAGCTCCCCATTGACATCATGACGGCAGATAGCTTGCACATCTTCCGGCGCAAACTGAAAACTCATCTCTTTCGACTCCACTTCGAGCGTTAGAACGATTAACGAAGCACTTTTATAATAATAAAGGACTGGATTACCTAAAGCCAGTTGAGTAGCACTTGAAATGTTTGGCTCTATGAAACCTGATATACTTATATGATTCTGTTTTCTTCAAGGTTGTGTCTTCCTGGTCGAATGTACTTATTGTAAGTCGCTTTGGATAAAAGCGTCAGCTAAATGCAATGTAATAATAATGTAATAATATCACATCCGACGGGAGGAAATTCAGCAGCTCTCACTACCGATTTTTAATCCTGATTTAATCATCATCTTCACTACGATCATTTATGTTTATGTTCGCCGAATTGACATGAAAGCACTGACAAATATGAATATACTGTAGTCAACTTCATTAAAACGTTATTAACGTGCCTAAACTCAGTAATTCACCATTTCTACGCATGACAACACACTTTGTCCGTGTTTGGCTCTCTCGCCGCACAGTGAAGCGTTCCCGCATTGACGTCACTTCCAGCTTACCCCAACATTTCAAAATGAGTCGAAGGAATTTCCCCGCGATGTTCGAAATTATTGATATTTATCGGAACGGTATCGCACCTTCTTTTTTAAACTGACGGTTCGAGATGACTAGTAGCCCAATATTTCATTGCACAACAGTTGTTGGGAGGCTGTCACAGGCTCTTTAAGCTCCTTTTCGGAATATTCAAGGGCATGATAGTTGGGCTGCAAGATTGACCTTCATTTTCTGATTTCTCCACTGGATGTGTGCCATTTTTAGCTTGTTGCCAAGACGCAAGCCCTCCTTCTCCTGCAGCTTGTGGAGCTCCTCAATGTACTTCCACATTATCTGCTGGCCATCTTCTCTTACCAGAACCCCAACTGTTGAGAAGACATTTCGAAAAAGCATGAGCATATGACATGGATCCAGGATCAGATAGATCTTTTGTGTGTGATCCTCGGGATGGAGAAAAAATGATCTCATGTCAAAAATGTCCAATTTGGCACCAAGCTCCCTGATCATGGCAACGTTTTGGGAGGGTCCATCGCATGTCAAAGAGATAACCCTTACTCCAATTGCACGAAGCCTAACAAGGCTCTCTCTGATGAGGTTTGCTCTCTCGGTCCCAGTCATGCTGTTTATGAGGAAGTAAGCAATGGGGATCTTCCAAGACTCGTTGATTGCAACAACCATAAGGACCAATGCTTGGGTTCCAATCACATTTTCCAATTTCTCCAGACCCAATGTTTAGTTTAGGTTTTTGTTTATTTATTTATAGTGTCGTGGACAGTCCCCATCGATGAACTGTCACAAAAACAGTAAATGGTGCAGCTTTAGCCGACATAGCTAATTTCCAGCTATTGTCCCCGGCCAGATGGTAATAGACACCCTTAAAATTAAAATATATCAACTGCATTAGTTATAAGAAAATGTATAAAATAAAATAAAAAGGAGGAAAGAGGATAAAAGAGAACAATAAACAACACACGTTACTATATACAGTACATGTCACATATAGCACATCACAATCACATCACAGAAACGAGGGGCAACATCCATGATCACAACATGTAACACAACATGTAACACTCACGCCATACTCAACACAGACTAGTGTGTGCAGGTGTAGTTCTCAGTGAACCACGTTTTTAAGTGAGCTGTGAAGGTGGTATGTGCATGTATGTCTTTGATTTGAGTGGGTAGAGAGTTCCAGTTTTTTATTGCTGTGACCGAGAATGATGACTGACCAAAGGTACTCTTCCTGAATGGGACTGATAGGTCGCCACGTGTGGAGCTTCTAGTGGTCAGTCTGGTGTTGTTACGTTGAGTAACCAATGAGCTAAGAGGTGGATTTTGTAAACCAGAACGATGTTCCTATACTTTATTAAATCTTCCCAAATCAGGATGTTATGCTTGTTGAGGATGGTACAGTGATGGGAGCGGTTATGTTTCTGGTCCAGTACTTCGAGGGTTTGTTTGTACAGGGTTACTAGTGGCTTCAGTGTGGAGCTGTTAGTTTGGCCCCAGCTTGTGAGACAGTATGTTAGATGTGACATGATCATGGCATTCATGTATCATTCGGCAGAATTCAATGTCATTGTGTTTCTTATGTATTAAAAATTTGCTAGGCTAAACTTGACTGTTTGGGTAACTTTTTTGACTTGTGTTTTGAATGTTAAATTAGAGTCAATAATGATTCCAAGGTACTTAACCTGAGGCACAATGTTAACCTGTTCACCTGAGATGCTTATATTTGACACAATGTCGCATTTTCTTTTTGTGAAAAACATTCCAACTGTTTTGTTGACATTAAGCTGAAGACAGGAGCGGTGTAGCCAGCTAGTGATCAGCACTAAAGCTGAGGTCAGTTTATTAGCAGCCTTTTGCTTTATGTTGGCATGCACATATATCACAGTGTCATCGGCATATAGCTGTGTTTCCACATCAGGACAGATGAAAAAAGAAGTGGACCAAGTATTGAACCTTGTGGTACTCCGGTGCTTAAGTCTAGAGCTGGAGAGAATCGATTATTGACGATAACATGCTGACGCCTACCAGTAACCCCCAAAACACACCAGGAGCGCGGCGGTCGTAAGGATCGCGGCCACTCTAGTCAATGGGTGCTATTACACCACACGCGCCGTGTTACGGCTCAGACGCGTCCCAGAAGCGGCTCGGCGCAGCGCTTCTCTAAAATTAGGATGAATCCTATTTTTGCCGCGGCGCAGCCGTAAGGTAAAGTCGGGCAGGCAGCCCCCCCCCTCGCAGGAAGTGGAAAGGTGAGCATCCGGGCCAGGCCCATCCCCCACATATACTAATTTAGCAGACCCCACAACACCTCCACTACGAAACGCACCATGGACGACGAGGTGTTCATAATGGAAGTGGAGAAACACACAATTGTATATGATGTAACCAATGCTTTTTACAAGGACAACATCAGAAAGGACAAGGCCTGGTTTTTAGTCGCTGCAGTTTGTGGAGTGGAAGGTAACAACTACATATTAATGTTTTAAAGTTAAAGTTTTCAAGTAGGAGAATACATGCCAGCGTTCTCCTCCGGTTTACAGGCACTGTAAATGATATATATATATAGAATAATTATGATGATGAATCAGAGATGGGGACTCGAGTCTGTGACTCGGACTCGAGTCGCACTTAAGTCGCACACACAGAGACTTCAGACTTGACTTGGACTCCTGCTCAAAAGACTTCGGACTCGACTTGGACTCGTGTTTTGGGACTCGTGAACAATCATTGTGTTTTCTATTTTTGGCGTATTAAAGGTGGGGTAGGTAAGTTTGAGAAACCGGCTCGAGATCGCTAGAATTTGAAAATACACAACCGGAGAAAATCTGCTACTTCCTCACAGAGCCCCTCCTCCAACACACACGAACGCGCACATGACCAATGAGGGCACGAGATAAGTTTGTGCCCCGATGGAAGGCTGACAGGCAGGTAGGCCATCCAGTTACTTTAGCCGGGCCGGCTATCGGGATGTTAAGAGCATTCCATGGAATATAACAACAAGTGTATCTCGAGCCGGTTTCTCAAACTTACCTACCCCACCTTTAACATTAACATTAACATCATGGTAACACCATGGCGACCGGCGGCACACCTGCAGCTGTACCACTTGTAATTAGGTTCAACTATAAAAACTTCGAATAAAACGCCGGCGGCACCAACAAAAGGAGTGCACACTGCAAAGTCTGCAATATTAAAATCAAGGATGCTGGTGCAACAACGTCAAATTTCATCAGGCAATTTAAAACTCACCCGGAGAGGTCAGTCACATTAACACATATGGACGGTTAGCAAACATGTTTAGCTCAGCATCAGCTATGTAATGTTAACTTAGCTTGCTACTAGCTTTGTAACTGAATATTTGAAAAGATGAATGAATGTTTGCTTGTCACACTTGTTTGCGTTGAGTGGCGTTGACATCCAACTCTTGACATGACATAAAAAAGGTCGGTAACGGTAACGTTAATCATTACGTTCCGCTGCCACCATCTACTGGCTAACGTTAAACGTAGAAAAATACATAGTTACATACATAAATACTAGGGCCGGGACTTTAACGCGTTAATTAAGATGAATTAATTACACAAAAATGAACGCGTTAAAAAAATTAACGCATTTTAATCGCACTTATTTTTGCACCGCGGAACGTTTCTCACTGGATGAGTTTCAGGCGTACCGATTATACTGGAGCACCAACTAACGTTCATGACTTCAGACAACAACAAACCACAGTGAACAACAGTGGGAAATGTTGTTTTAAAAAACGGACGGATGGAAGCGTCGATAAGAGCACGGTTGTGTGCAAATTATGCAAAAAGGAATTCGCATATCACCGCAGCACATCAAGCCTCAAGTATCACCTCAATGCAAAACATATAGCAGCTAGCGTGGACGTTAGCCTCTTTTATCGCGTTCACACCAAAAAGAGCCGGTACTAAAATTAGTTCACCCCACGAAAGTTCCTGCTAGAGAGCAGGGACTTTCGTACGGCTCTCTTGTGAGAAGAGAGTTATATGTCTGATTGGCTGGGCGGATTGCAAACCACGCCCCGTAAAACTCCCAAAAAGTTTTGTGTAGAAGCTGCTGGGACTCCCAGCAGCTGGGACTCCCAGCAGCTTCTACTGAAGCCAGTCCCCAACTCCGGGGACTTCCGGCCGGGGACTTTGGGCGGCAGTATACGCCGTGAAGTGGTTTGCGGCCTGCCAGTAAACACAAAGCAGAAGAAGAAGAAGTGACGTCAGCGGCTTCATTTGCCTAATCCACCCCCAGGTTCAAAGAGTTCTCATGAACTAAGTTCTCATGAACCTTTGTGGGAAAAGTACTGCGGTGTGAATGCGCCTAATGGTATACTAAAATCCATGTGAAAAAAATTTCTTCTCACTGTTCTCAGGTCAAATATTTATATGTGATTAAAAATGCGATTAATTTCGATTAATTAATTACAAAGCCTCTAATTAATTAGATTAATTTTTTTAATCGAGTCCCGGCCCTAATAAATACATCTGTCGGTTTATAGGCAGGTTACAGGTTTATTGTTGACCACGTAACGTTAATGTTACAGGTTTATCAGGTTACCATTACACTGGGTTTGAGTGAGAGGATAGAGGAATATGTTTATTTATAGTAGACTTAAAAGATGTCATTAGAGACCCAGTGTAATTAAACAATACGGTTGCAGAGGTCAAATTTTAACATGTTTGTCCACTGGCCAAATGGCTAGCCTAGTGAATGTTGAAATGTTACCAGCCACTCAATAGATTGCCATTGTTATTTGTGGCTGGTGCGTGCAACATACAGTACCAGCCACTTGCATGATTTACCAGCATTTGGCTGGTAAATGGTGTTAATGGTAGATATCTCTTTTGGAACAGGTCATGTTTTAATATCACCAGTTCAGTATATTTCAGATAATATTGCAGCAATAGTTTTTTAGTTACAAATGGCACAGAACAAATGTTTACTTTGAAGTACTTTTAACACAGTTTCCCTGCGGGGGATTAATAAAGTATTTGTGATACTGATTTCTGATTCTGAAGTGTTTTGCTTACAAGTTGTTTGAATTAAGCTAAAGTGTGATGTTTGTCCTCATATTGCATTGCAATAGCCTGTTTAAAGTGATCATATAACAAACAACTAATCAGTACTGATACTGTATGCTAATAGATATAGGAGTGATAATAATACAGTAAATGCTTTGAATGTCTTAGATATAGCTGTGCAGTATTCTTAACAGACAGGATAGCAGCAGACAATAGAAGGCTTATTACAACCAGAAGAGACATGAGACTTTTATTTGTTAGAGACTTGAGACTTGACTTGGACTCGTGACCAAAGACTTGAGACTTGATCAAGTCTCACCCCACAAAGACTTGAGACTTGACTTGGACTCGTGACCAAAGACTTGAGACTTGACTTGGACTCGTGACCAAAGACTTGAGACTTGACTTGGACTCGTGACCAAAGACTTGAGACTTGACTTGGACTTGCAAAAAAAGACTTGTGAACATCTCTGTGATGAATGCATATTTGTTTACCACTAAAATACAGCAACACATCTTTGATTCATGTCGTTTATAACTGGAATATTACAATTATTATTAACTGTGTCTGTAGTCTACAACACAACAAAATAGGAAATACACAAACATAAACCATTTAACTACGTATAGCCTACTTACTTGTAGAAGTACAAATGTCCAGGAAATATTCCAAAATCAACAACAACTGCGAGGCTGCACACACGACGCTCCGCTTCCGCAATGTTTTGAAACGCGTCTGGTGTGTGTTGTCGCAGGAGGAGGTCGCAGCGTGGCGCAGCCGCAACGTAACGCGGCGCAGACGCTCCTGGTGTGTTTTGGGGGTAAGGTATGATTCAATCCAACTGAGTGTTAACCCTTAAAGACCTAGACGGAATTTTCGCCTGCCTGACTCTCCTGTATTTATTTGTTTCTCCTAACCTGTTCTAACCTTTTCTAGCAGTCAAGTCAAGTGCCTTACCTCATTTGATTCAGGAGAACCTCTAGTTCAAGTCTGGCTAATTTAAAGTCCACATTTTACCTTAACTTTGTGTGATAATGGTTGAATTTACCAGCACTTTTCAAAAACGCCAGTACAAATGTTGTGTTTTTTTACTGTTTACTCCGCCAGGAACATAGGAATTTTCTTTTTTATTATTTACAAAGCTGCATTTAGATGTTTTAGGCTTTCAAATGAATTGTAATCTGCATATTATGTTCCCTGAGCAAGTTACAGCTATTTATTACAATATTATCCTAGGCGTTTTTCAGTGAAAAACGCCTAGGATAATATGGAATAATTCAAACGAAATGTATTTCCATATTTAAATGACTGATCATGTTTCTTCTGTCAAAAAAAGGTTGAGAGAGTAAACAATTAAACCATAACAGATGACATTGCAACAAAAATGACTTGTTTCAGAGAAATATATTATCATTTGAACATTGAAATACAAACATAAACAGTGAAACAAATTCAAAGTGCAAATTAACAAAGTGCAAATTATCTTGAAACTATAAACAAAGTATTAGGAATATATAGAAAGTGCAAAAGTACAAAGAGCAAATGATCTTCAAACTATAACCAAAATATTAGAAAAATATATAAAGAGCAAAGGAAATGTATCAACATTCATCATGGTCTGGGTCGCTCAGGTGTACAGCTCTGCTGATTGCCATGAACCTGTCTCTTGAACATGCCATGAACATCATAAGGCCGACATACATGAGGAATTTTACCGGCTTTCCCAAACAAACTTTTCCCCCTTAGCCTGCTCCTTTTCAGCATTTTTGTTTGTGTTCTTGCAGATGATATTTACAGCTTGGTTGTTAAAAAAATGTCTAAATATTTGTGCAGGAGTATACTCCACACCAACAAAACCTTGGACTCCAGGGGCTATTTTCGCGCAAAAGTGTGGTAGTTGTTGGGCAGTATCTGGCACCTCAGGTCCGTTCCAAACAGCTCCTGGCTCTTCTGGGGTCAGAGATGTTTTTTTCCTCTTCCTCTACCTTTCACTGGCATTGGTTTGGCCTTTTTTCTGGATGCTGCACCCTCCTGGCCACATTATTTTCCCTCTCGGTTTGAAGGAGGCCTACTGATGGGGACAGTGGCTTGTGCATCCCCTCTCTCATCCTCTGGACTAAAATAAAAGGGAGGAAAATATACAGATATAAATGTCTGAATTTATTTGATTTCCTTTATTGCTTTTATTTCTCCAGTGTCATCCTATCTATTTTCTAAACAGTCTCAACTTTTGATTTGATTCACACTTTATCCCTCTGCTAACATTACTAGTTGATGGAATTAGTAACTGAATTGTAATGCAATGAATATAATAACATTAGACCTCATAACAAACAACCAAAGAGGGCAAGCGGAATAAATGAAAGGTATTGCTTGACGTTTTTTTACTGAAATAAATAGTAGCCTCTATTGATAGTGAATCTTGAGCTCAGGACTTCACTTTATGACACAATTATAGCAAATGGCCATCCATTATAAAAACTCTTAGGACTAATTATTTTCGGCGTTATACAGAAACAACAACCGATAAATGCAACACAAACAATAAGAAATAAGCAAAGTTACTCACTTTTTATCTTCGAAGGGTCGGATCAATCCTGTGATCATACTCCTCTTCATTGCCAGTTGTCAGCTTCAGAATCTGAGGAATCCACCGCTGCATTGCTAAGCAGTCCGCCAGACAAAATAAATGCTACGGCTTCTTCCGTAGTGTAACGCCGTTTTGACATGTTGGTTTGAATTTGTCTTGGGATGTGTGTGTGTGTGTGTGTATATGTATGTATGTGTGTGTGTGTGTGTGTGTGTGTGTGTGTGTGTGTGTGTGTGTGTGTGTGTGTGTGTGTGTGTGTGTGTGTGTGTGTGTGTGTGTGTGTGTGTGTGTGTGACTGTATCTAGATATCTCGTGTTGTATTTATTTCTCTTACGCTGGCAAAATTACTCTTCTTTAGTATTACTCTCTCGTCTCTCTGTTTCTCTTTGTTTATCTCCCGCCGCCAAAAACATACATAGCAACCTATGTTTATTGGTCGAGAAGATGGTAGCATGGGCAGAGGTTTGCCTGGACCTTTACATTTTAAACCTATCCGGACACAGGGGGGTGGGACTTAGTCTAAAACCTTTGCTGTTTGTCTCAGACGGAGGGGCCGCGTGGGTCTCCTTGACGAATCAAGGCTGTACAATGTGATGACATTGCCCCGATCACATCGGAGCCTATGAATCCCGGAAAAGGACATAGTGATACCAGCGAAAAGCCTAGAATAGCCGCTTTACCTCACTTTTTAAATCAGATGGATAGGATTAGCGGTTAAAAAGTTATTAAGCATTTTAGAACGCTACCTCTTTGAAGCCGCGGGCGGCTCGCTCGGTCTTTAAGGGTTAATGGAGAGCAGTTAAAAGCCGACAGTTTGGACAGAAGGACCTTATGGTTGACTGTATCAAAGGCTTTGCGTAAATCCAGAAATACTGCACCAACAACACCTCCTTTGTCAACCATTGCTTTGACCTTTTCTATAAAAAAGCAGTTGGCAATGTCAACATACCCATGAATTTGGTCCCCCCCAAACTCAGTTTGCTTATGGATGTACATTTCATCCATCATTAATGAGCAAACTGTGTCTTTCCCTGCTTCTTTCCTTTCAGCAACATGACTTTTTAAAGCTGTGAATGCAGCAACAGTAAATCCAGGATCTGCCGAGATGCTACTTTTCTTTCTTACAGTGCAGACGCTTTTCTGCTTGCTCCTTGCCTCTGCTTACTTTTTATGCTGATTTTCCTATTCTTATTCTCTGAAAACTTCCAGCAGCGGCTCCTGGACATTAACTTATCACTGGGACAGTTAATCTTCGTAAATAGACGGAGGGTTTCAGCCATATTTCAACATTTTTACGACGACCTCAGTCTTACAGTAGCGTGGCCTAGCAACAGCTAAAGCCTGGTAGGCTACTGCATGCTATTTAGCTTAAGCTAGTTGGTAGCAAAATGCCTCCGTTCTCTACAGATGACTTCCACAAACGTATAGAGAAGATGGCTGTGTTGGAAATGAAAATGCAACGGTTGGAAGTTAACGTGGAAGTGAATGGACTATGTCGTGGGAATGACACGACTTTACCAGTGTTGCAAAATAATGGAAAAGGGTATGCTAACTCACAGCTAGTTAGCAGCTACAAGGATTCCAAGGAACAGGAGGGCTGTGTACTGGGTAATAAATCTACAAGTGGTAGTCCTCCCTGGAACTCTCTGGGTGCAAAGCCTAAGAGTAAATCATTTCCATGGGATTTGGGAGGACGGATAACAGGCAGAGCCCAGCATTCTGAAATCTGTGATGCGACCGGCTGGCCTGCATTGTTATCACCCAGGAAGAGCGCCTCTTCAACCCCTATTCATACTAGGAAACAGCAGTGGACAGCTGCTAAAGGGAGAACTACAAACAATCCTCCTAAACCACCAAGTGTGCCAATCCAGAACAGATACGCTCCGCTGACCGAGAGCCGGAGATCTCTTTCTGATGACCCGGATAACCTGTCCTCTTCACACAGCAGGGTAAGGACCAATAGCTACTCCAAAAGTAAAAGGCTAGAGGGAAAGCTAACGACTGGGCCTGAAACTCTGATTGTGGGTGACTCTGCTTTAAGAGATGTAAAAGGTCTGTGTAGTAAGAACAACACCAAAGTACTCTGTTTTCCCAAGGATGTGGTCTCTGACTTGGCTGAGAAGATCCTGCATATTGGGGCTGAACATCCGACTGTGAAGAATGTGGTACTGCACATTGGAACAAATGATGTTGCGAAACAACAGTCAGAAGTGCTGAAAGAAGACTTTAAATGTTTGTTGGAAACTGTCAGCTCTCTAAATGCAGAGGTGTTCATCAGTGGCCCTCTACCGCCAGTCAGAAGAGGAGTGGAGAGATTCAGCAGATTGTTTGCACTGAACACGTGGCTTTCAACTGTCTGTACTGACCATTCTGTCAATTTTATTGACAATTTTAACTTTTTCTGGGACCGCAGACATCTTTTTAAGGCAAATGGAGTTTGTCTGAACAAGTCAGGAGTGAAATAGTTTATCTCTAACATATTCAACTGCCTGTGTCATCAATCTGTTCCCTCTGCCAAGGACAAGCGGCAAGAGGAATCAAAACAGGAGAAAGACACAACACATCGCGCAGAAAACCCTGAAGAAGTATCACTGCACCCGCCTGAGGAATGTTCTGATTATGGGAGACCTATGACACAAATGGAGGAGTCTCCACTGCCCGTCACCCTCCCTGTCAACGCCTTTGAGGATACTCTTCATTCATCCCCCAGCTCTCTCTACTCTCCGCTCACCCTCGCCCACCCCCCTGGAGTTCAATGACCGCATGACGGTGACACGCAGGGTTGGCAGCATGTCCTTTACCCCCGCCCCTCAACGACGCCCACCAAAATCACCAAAGCAGAGATGCGCACCATCTCCCCCGTCTTCATCACCGCGCCTACGTCAACCACCTCCCCCCCCTGGTCAACCACCTCCCCTCCCTTCAAGAAAGCATCTGTAGTCTCCGAAGCCTGATAAGGATGTGTGTGTACAAAACACAACACATTCTTACTGATATGTGCTGGGTCCAGGCTCAAGGGCGTATGGTACTCAACTCTTTCCAGGACATGTCGGGGCCCTGCCTGCCAGTAGCTTTGCCGATATCTGTGTTGATAGGTAATAGATTAAGAGCGGTGAATCATCTTAGAAACAGGAAGCGCTCAAACGTTTGTGTGAGTTTATCTAATTTAGCATTGATTCCATGTCAGCCACAGCTTGTTACAAAAAACCTGACTGATAGTGTGTTTAACAAACTTAAACTAGCTTTATTAAATGTCAGGTCTTTGGCAGGAAAAACATTTTTAATCAATGATTTTATCACTGAGCACAATCTCGATTTTATGTTTTTAACAGAAACTTGGATTGAACAAAATAACAGTGCAGCTGTTCTTATCGAATCAACCCCTCCCAACTTTAGTTTTATGAGTCAGGAAAGAATGCATAAGAAAGGGGGTGGAGTTGCTATTCTGTTCAATGATTCCATTCAATGCAGGAAGACATCTTATGGAAACTTTGATTCTTTTGAATATGTGGCCCTTCAGCTGAAATGCTCCTCTCGAGCTCTGTTCCTAAATATCTATAGACCACCCAAATACTGTGCAAGCTTTTTTGATGACTTTACTGAACTGCTGTCTATAGTGTGTATTGACTTTGACCGTCTAGCCATTGTTGGTGATTTTAACATCCATGTTGACAACCCCCAGGACAGAGGGGCTAAAGAACTGTTTTGTGTTCTTGATAGCTATGAACTGACTCAGCATGTGACAGAGCCCACGCACAATAAGGGGCACAGTCTGGACTTAATTATCTCAAAGGGTCTGAATATCTCTAAGGTTGTGGTGACTGATGTTGCACTCTCTGACCATTCCTGTGTTTTCTTTGAGAGCTCTATTTCTGTTCACAACATTTTTCAAAAAGAGATAACCACAAAGCGATATTTAACTAAAAATACTAGGGAAATGCTTACTCAGAATTGTTCTTCCACACTTGCCCCTGCTAACATCTCAGTAAATGAGCTAGTAGATCATTTTAATTAAAAATGTTATAGATGCCATTGCTCCAACTAAGGTAAAGGAAGTGTCTGGCAAGAAAATATCTCCATGGAGAAAGGCCATGACCGTGAAAACATGACCGCAGGTGGCGAAAAACAAAATTCCAGGTTCACTTTGAAATCTATAAAGAGAGACTTGGCCTTTATAATTTGGAATTGAAAAACGCACGACAATCGTTCTTCTCTGACATCATTACCAAAAACAAAAACAACGCACGTGCCTTGTTTGCTACCGTCAAAAGACTAACTAACCCCCCAGTGTCAGTAGCCTCTGAATTTCTATCCACCAGGGCGTGCAATGATTTTGCCTCCTTTTTCACTGACAAAATTCAGAAAATCAGACAAGCAGTCAGTGCCTCTGGATCAGGAACAGCAAATGTGTTGTCCCTATCTCCACTTAACATCAATTCAGACATCATGACACAATTCCATCAGATTAATGATAAAAACCTAGAGGACATTATACAACTTCTGAAATCCTCCTCCTGCTGCCTTGATATTATTCCAACAGGATTTTTCAAAGATGTTTTGCCTTGCATGGCCTCAGATCTACTTCATATAGTAAACAAATCTCTTCACTCAGGTATTTTTCCACAGGCCCTGAAAACGGCAGTCATTAAACCGCTCTTAAAAAATAATAATCTAGATGCTTCAGTAATGAACAATTACAGGCCCATATCAAACCTGCCATTTCTAGGTAAAATCATTGAAAAAGTTGTTTTTCAACAGTTGAGTAATTTCTTGCATTTAAATAACTGTTTCGATGTGTTCCAGTCAGGCTTTCGTCCAAACCACAGCACTGAGACTGCTCTTGTAAAGGTCTTTAATGACATCCACTTAAACACAGACAGTGGCAGAACTTCAGTGTTAGTATTATTAGATCTCAGTGCTGCGTTTGACACTGTTGACCACAACATATTACTAGACCGACTGGAAAACTGGGTGGGACTTTCGGAAACAGTTCTAAATTGGTTTGAATCCTACTTAAAGGACAGAAACAACTTTGTTTCTATAGGTAAATATACATCTGAGTTGACAAATATGACATGTGGGGTACCTCAAGGCTCCATCTTGGGGCCTCTTCTCTTTAACATCTACATGCTACCACTGGCTCAGATAATGAAAAACAACAAAATAAGTTACCATAGCTATGCAGATGACACACAAATGTACGTAACAATTTCACCAGAAGACTATGCTCCAATTCAAACACTGAGTAAGTGCATTGAACAAATCAATGACTGGATGTGTCAGAACTTTCTCCAATTAAACAAAGATAAAACTGAGGTAATGGTTTTTGGAGCCAAGTCAGAAGGTATAAAAGTTAGCGCTGAGCTTCAGTGTGCAATGTTCAAAACAACAGATAAAGCCAGAAATCTAGGTGTAGTCATGGACTCTGACCTGAGTTTCAACAGTCACATTAAAACAGTTACTAAATCAGCCTACTATCACCTAAACAATATATCTAGGATTAAAAGACTAATGTCACAGCAGGATTTGGAAAAACTTGTCCATGCTTTTATGTTCAGTAGACTCGACTACTGTAATGGTGTCTTCACAGGTCTCACTAAAAAATCTATTAGGAAGCTGCAGCTGATTCAGAACGCCGCTGCTCGAGTCCTCACTAACACTAAGAAAGTGGATCACATCACTCCTGTTCTGAAGTCTTTACACTGGCTTCCTGTGTGTCAAAGAATAGATTTCAAAAATACTGCTACTGGTTTATAAAGCACTGAATGGTTTAGGCCCAAAATACATTTCTGACCTCCTGCTAAATTATGAACCATCCAGATCTCTCAGGTCTTCAGGGACTGGTCAGCTTACTGTCCCCAGAGTCAGAACTAAACATGGTAAAGCAGCGTTCAGTTATTATGCTCCAAATATCTGGAACAAACTCCCAGAAACCTGCAGGTCCGCTGAAACTCTGACTACTTTTAAATCCAGGCTGAAGACTTTTCTTTTTGTCGCTGCTTTTAATTGAACTATTCATATCTTAGACTGCACTGTAACTTTTATCCATGTACTTTTTCTTTTAATGTTTAGTTGAACAATTCATATCTTAGACTGCACTGAAACTTTTATCCAAGTATTTTTTTCTTTTAATGTTTATTTTATTAGCTTTTCTTTTTAATGACTGATTTTAAATGCCATTTTCTTAATGTCTTTCATTTTTTGTAAAGCACTTTGAATAGCCTTGTGTTGAAAAGTGCTATATAAATAAACTTGCCTTGCCTTGCCTTGCCTTGCCTTACTGTACCATTTTCGAATGGTCTGAGGATGAGGCAAAGACAAGTAAAACTTCTCTCTGACATAGTCATAGGTCTTTGGAGAGTATAAGTGCAATGTGGTGGCAAATTGCTTCATGTTTTCAGAAAACACTGACTTCTTATTTTTTTATATTCTCTCAAAGACCTCTCGGGAACCTCATCAAGACCATCAAGAAGAGAGGCACAGTCAGTTGAAATAAGGAGTTTCTTCTTTAGTACTTTTACAACACCTGCCAAGGAAGAAACTCGTGCCTTCAGTCTCTTTGTCTGCTGGCCTTTCAACCTCAGTTTTTTGCGAGCGATACATAGCTTTACGCTCACGTCCAAAAAAAATCTTTTGAGTGTTCTTGGAGACTCAGAAATAATGTAGCTGTGATCATTCAGAGAGCTGCTAGGCAGCTGTGTTGTTATGGAGTTAGAGTGAACACAGGCTGAGTCTGTTTGTTGTCTGCTGCTACCCAAATCAACATTGTCACAGACATTCACTGTCAGCATTTCATTATGTTCGACATCTAGCGCGACACCGGCCTGTTCAGGTGTGTTTACATGTGCAACCTCCTCATTGATAATTACACTAGAAGTGCCACCTACCTTCTTATTGATACTCACCAAGTGTTTTACCCTGGACTGTTCTTCTTTCCCCTTGGAGAAAGAAAAGATGGTAGGCCCAGCAGTGTCCTTCAGGTGTGTCCTTCCCTAATAAAATAACGAAAATAACAACAAATAAATCACATTTTTAGATAATCAGTAATATCTTTAAAAACTACAAGTCCCTGTCTATCAGTGCACCGTTATGGTGTAAATATAAATATAACCTATCTACCAATTGGATCAAATATAAAAGTTAGCTGAATTAGTATTGATACTGCAAGGAGACGTATTGTGTGAAAATGAATTGAAGATGTTGTTTAATTGTTGATATATTTATGATCCACATCACATATTCAGTTTATGTGGCAGTTCTTCAGTTGGTCCAGAAGTCTTATAATGAGGGAGAGAACTAGGGCAGATGTGTAATATTTAATGCAGCCGAACCGTGTATTACAATGCCGATATGTGATGACTTTCAAAGAGAAAAGCAAGCACACTCGGAATAAAGTATTATTATTATTTTTTTTTTTAAATGTTTTTGGATTTCATATCGCATAAACACCAAGTTAACAATACCGTGTAACTTTCACGTTTGAAGGGACGAAATCGTGACATCTTCACGTCTCCCAGCATGGTAAACTGTCACATGTTCACGTCTTGCCGTGATACCGGGTTGGTTAAATATGCAGATAATTCATAAAACAATTATTGTTGCAATTAATATAATAATACAAAGTAAAATAAGCTATTGAAGCTTACTATTTTAACATGTATGTGGGGAAATGTTCCATCTATGATAAAGAGTTTATGGATTAATTGCAGACAAATATGATAGGTTGCTTAAAAAAAAAGATTTTCATGTTGCTATACTGGCAAAATCTTCATTTGGCCTTTCGTCGATTAAAAAAAAAAAAGGTCTATACCCATGAGTCAGTGCTGTAGTGATGACACCCAAAGTGATCACTGCAGAGACGAGAAGAAACCGTAGGGGTCCAGCACAGTCTTCCGATGTTCAGTACCCACTGGTCCAACCTTTCTGGATCACCTAAAGGAAACCTTTACACAAAGATATATGAAAAGTAATATGTTTAGTTCATATTATTTCATGCAAACAATACAACTTAAATTGGTGATGTAATGCTGGAATGTAATAATGGAATATATTAATATAGAGTTAAAATGCTGTTTTAACTCTATATTAATGTATGTAAATATATATATATATATATATATATATATATATACAATATATATAATATATACAAATGTTTTCAAAAAGTTGGTAAATGTTATCTACATTTCAAAATTCTAATTCTGAATAGTATTACAGTCTATGTAATATAAATCTCACTAAATTAACATACCTTCATAAGTGAACGAGACAATCAGCGAGAGAATTAGCTTATATAGTTCATATTAATGCGTGTCTGGAGCGGTTCATAATTGTAAATCCTTAATTCCTCCCACCTCGGGAAATGTAACGTTATCACAGAAGAGAGTCCGTGCAGACAAAAGGAGCAAATACAATAAATAAGGGATAGTGTACAGCAAGGCGGTCATTAATGAAGGAAAAAGCCGAAGCTACGAGAAGCTAGCGTCGGGCTTTCTTCAATAATGACTTGCTGCACACTATCCCCTACTTAACATATTAACAGGTTATACAGTCTATGGTTTGCACTCGTAAATAATATCTAATTAGTACACAAACATATAAGAACAATTGTGGCGTACATAATTCCTTTGGCTGCCACTACCACGTTACCTCCCTGCGAACAGCCCGCCGCAGTTATAGCTCCGAAGACCTATAGCTCTCCCGGCCGGAGCTCTGTCCAACCCGTTAGCATGATTAGCAGGTGTATGTTTTAGCTTAGCTCGTTAAACAGCCGCGGTTGGTAGAGCTATGGCTCCGGCAGTCGCTAGACCTACCAACCGGAGCTATAACGGCCGCCGGAGCCATAGCTCTACCGCTGTTTAACAAGCTAAGCTAGACAAATACACCTGCTAATCAATGCTAACGGGTTGGACATATTTATATATATATATATATATATATATATATATATATATATATATATATTAGGGCCGGGACTCGATTAAAAAAAATAATCTAATTAATTAGAGGCTTTGTAATTAATTAATCGAAATTAATCGCATTTTTAAATCACATAAATATTTGACCTGAGAACAGTGAGAAGCAATTTTTTTCACATGGATTTTAGTATACCATTAGGCGCATTCACACCGCAGTACTTTTCCCACAAAGGTTCATGAGAATTTAGTTCATGAGAACTCTTTGAACCTGGGGGTGGATTAGGCAAATGAAGCCGCTGACGTCACTTCTTCTTCTTCTGTTTTGGGTTTACTGGCAGGCCGCAAACCACTTCACGGCGTATACTGCCGCCCAAAGTCCCCGGCCGGAAGTCCCCGGAGTTGGGGGCTTCAGTAGAAGCTGCTGGGAGTCCCAGCAGCTTCTACTGAAGCCTTCCGAGTAAATCGCCAGAACGCCGACACCTCCTCATCTCCACCGCTCCCATGTTTTATTTTGTGTTGCCATAAGTTAGTCTCTCTGCGTTTCTGCGCTGGGCTAATGCTAATAATGCTAATAAAATGGCGGCTTCACAAAACTTTTGGGAGTTTTACGGGGCGTGGTTTGCAATCCGCCCAGCCAATAAGACATATAGCTCTTTTCTCACAAGAGAGCCGTACGAAAGTCCCTGCTCTCTAGCAGCTCTCTGCTATCTAGCAGGGACTTTCGTGGGGGTAAAAAGGTTCTCATGAACTAATTTTAGTACCGGCTCTTTTTGGTGTGAACGCGATAAAAGAGGCTAACGTCCACGCTAGCTGCTATATGTTTTGCATTGAGGTGATACTTGAGGCTTGATGTGCTGCGGTGATATGCGAATTCCTTTTTGCATAATTTGCACACAACCGTGCTCTTATCGACGCTTCCATCCGTCCGTTTTTTAAAACAACATTTCCCACTGTTGTTCACTGTGGTTTGTTGTTGTCTGAAGTCATGAACGTTAGTTGGTGCTCCAGTATAATCGGTACGCCTGAAACTCATCCAGTGAGAAACGTTCCGCGGTGCAAAAATAAGTGCGATTAAAATGCGTTAATTTTTTTAACGCGTTCATTTTTGTGTAATTAATTAATCTTAATTAACGCGTTAAAGTCCCGGCCCTAATATATATATATAAAATATTACAATTATACTCACCGAAAAAAGTGCAAAAGAGACTTCTTGGAATGTCGGTTAGTACAATCAACCGCACAACAAGACATTTGAATTGTCTTATACTTAACAAAAGACACGAAATCCACGAACACGTCCGTTGGGTCAAGTTCGGTAAATACAACTAGCAAAGCCTAGCCTATGAGCCTACAGAGCTGACAAATTGCTGTTAGCCGACAGTGAGGCTCGTACCTGTCACTCAAAGTGACCACGCCCTAATGTGTGCATAACTTTAAGACTGAATATTGATTAAACAGATGAGTTGAGAAAAAATTCACTCCAGGATCCATAGACAGGAAGGGGGAATCTAACTATACTGAGAATAAAATGTTTTGAAATCACGATGTAAACATGTTTATTTCTGCTGTAAAGTTGGGCATTTTAACATTGGGGTCTATGGAAATTGCTCCCTTCTGCAGACTGCTCCTACTGGCCACTAGATGAACTGCAGTTTGAGGCACTTCCTGATTCGCATCCCGGAAGTGGCCCAGAGTTTGCCGCTTGATCGTCACACATACACACAAGTTCTTTATAAAACGTGCAAACACGGCTCACAGCGAAAATGTATAACACATACATTTCCGCCGTGGTCTACATGCGCTTGTACATTGCCGCCATGTTTCAACAGGGAAACCGTATTTAACCCAACATCGGACAAGGCTGGCCTGTAAAAATACAAGTCAAGGCTAAGTTTCAACACAGAGGCAACGTTGTCATATCCCAATCAATGCTGTGTGTAAAGTTATAGCGTTATACGTCTGGCTCAGTTTACTATAACACCGGTCGTCTCACCATCAAAATGCATTATAAACGCCTTCAGGTGCTTGAACATAAATTCAACGCCATCTGTAGCTAAGCTAGCAAAGCTAACTGTGGTGGGTAGTTGAACTCATTGTATCTATCTTTTGGTTTAAATAGTACAGTGCACTTTACTGTTAACATTCCTTGTTAGGTAAAACACACACTTACCTGATTGTGCAAACGAGATAGACAAATATCCCAAGAATCTCCTACTTCACATCCAAATTCGGCCACATGTCGATGTTTCTGTCCGCAAAATGTCCGACAAATTCGCTCAGCGCCGCTCGCCCGCTCAGAGACAGTGACGGGACCCTGCTCAGACCCTGCGGAAACTCTGTAGACGAAAGCAATGCTAGGTATTTATAACAGCTAACCACTTCGAGTACGTGTCCTTGCATAGTAACAATATCCAAAGCAGTCTCTGCAGTCTTTGTAGCTTTTCAAAAGAGCATTAATAATAATAATAATAATACATGTGACTTGTATAGCGCTTTTCTAGAAACTCAAAGACGCTTTGACAGAGAATAAAATAAATAAATAAAAAAACAACAACAAAAAAACAAAGAAAAATACCTTGGTTTTCTCAACATTTAAAAGAAGCTTAAGTTCAGAGAGCTGAGTCTGAATAATGTTAAAAACAGCCTGTAATTTAACAACAGCCTCCTTAATGGAGGGACCTGCACAGTACATCACAGTTTTACTCCTTTTACTGTCAATGTTGTTCATGAAGCCTTATCTAAGCTAGATCCTAAGAAACCGGCTGGCCCGGACAACGTAGAACCTTTCTTTTTAAAGATAGCTGCAGATTTTATTGCTCTTCCTCTTACTACTCTTTTTAACCTCTCCCTCAGCACAAATGCAATTCCAAAAGTATGGAAGTCAGCTTATGTCTTGCCTTTACTAAAAGGAGGGGAGGCAACTATTTTAAATAACTATAGGCCAATCTCTAAATTGTCAGTTCTGGCCAAGGTTCTTGAACGCCTAGTGAGTGAACAGGTAAAGGAGTTTTTATGTAAAAATGATATCCTGTCTAAACATCAGTCAGGCTTCAGAAAACAACATAGCACCATCACTGCCACAATGAAAGTGGTGAATGACATTACGAGTATTTTAGACAATAAGCAGAGTTGTGGTTCAAATTTGGTACTTTAATTAATAAAAAAAGGCGCGGTAAAGTCACAAACAGGATATTGTTCAGACAGGAGAGAAAGTCTGCAGCTTCCTCTCCCAGGGGCTGGCCGTGCAGAAGAGAGTTCACAAGCATTCGTCCTTCCCGCTTGCTGGCTGTTTGCTCCTCCTCTCTGTGAGCTGTAGTGACGTAAGGGACTTCCCCTCTCGTTCGTCTGTGTCCGATATCACGTTAAACAGAGGATTTTGACATTTTACATTCATTGCTTACTTCCACATGCCTTTTCTCCTCCTTGTCTCTTTCATAACTTTATATGTAATACATGTTAACGGCGTCGATAGCCACTTTAATGATACTAATGGGCAGTAGTACCGGATGTCGTCATGAAGGATTTTCAGAATAAAAGCTTGGTATTGAGAACTTCCGGTTTTTTCCAGAATAAAATAGCATTTAAACTAACGGTATGTTTAAGGTACATTATGCCATAAAACATTGATTTTAATTTCTAACAATATATCCATTTAACATACAGTATCTATGTTTATTATAACATTTTTCTGAGTGTCAAAATGAAAGACAGCCCACACACCTATCAATCATCAAACCGTGGTGTCTTATTTCATTACGTGTTGATTTCTATCAACGGGGGAGTACTTCAGGAAAGTCGACAGGGGGGGGGCGCGTACTTTGTGACCACAGAGTGTGAACGTTGTGATCAGCTGTTTTAGCAGTTCTCCAGTGAAGGGGGGGGAGTCTCCCTCCGCAGTCGGTTGGCGTAGTTTTGGCACAATTCCGTTGAACAGACCGACGTTAACAGCAGCCCTGTCTGTGCACACGGAGACCGACTCTGTCGTCCGGTGATCTAACCACCTTCTGGAAAAGCTTCACAAGTACGTCGGTACGCAAATGCGCTTTGTGACACAAGTGACGGTACGCCCCTAACCCTACCCCTCACACCAGATACTGCCTGGTTTTCGGACCCCCCCAGACCCCCCCAATAAAGCAAAAATGCACGTTTCAGAGTGGCCTTTTATTGTGGCCAGCCTAAGGCACACCTGTGCAATAATCATGCTGTCTAATCAGCATCTTGATATGCCACACCTGTGAGGTGGGATGGATTATCTCGGCAAAGGAGAAGTGCTCACTATCACATATTTTTTCAGATTTTTGAACAATATTTGAGAGAAATGGTTATTTTGTGTATATAGAAAATGTTTTAGATCTTTGAGTTCATCTCATAAAAAATGGGAGCAAAAACAAAAGTGTTGCGTTTATATTTTTGTTCAGTGTAGTTTGAATGGTGATTAATCATGATTAATACATTTTTAAGCTGTGATTAATCTGATTACATTTTTTAATCATTTGACAGCCTTAAATATAAGATAATACATTGAGAGAGCTGAGACAGGCTATACAAGCGTATCTGTTTGAATGTCCTTAAATTACAGTATTCCAAACAGCAGAACTTCTGTGTATGTGATGTGACTGACAACCTGACATGGTTTAGCCTTTTCCCACACCTACTACTACTGATCAGCCTGCTCTCAGCTTTCTCATTTGTCTGTGTTGTATACAAGCAGTGTCCTAAATGTAAAATGACTGACATTTTTGTTTTAAGAACTGCTCACCTGTGGAGATTGCAGTGGCAAAGTGTTCCTGTGTAGCTGGAACAGCACTCTGCAACCACAATGTTGCACTGCTGTTCCAGACCGCACACTACTCCACACTCAACCTGGCTGCTGTCCCCCCTGTCCTCAGCTGTACTGAAACAGAGCAGCGATGGCACAAGCCAAGAACCATGGTAAGTACAGTATGTGTTCACAACCAATCCACGGTTTAATGAGTATTTCCTTTGTGCCAAGAGCTGATCTAGTATGTTGCATCAACGACCTTTGCAATTCATTTGACAATTATTTTGTGTAATTAATAGGGTGTGAAACCAGGCAGAGTGAGTGACATGGTGTTCACTTCCATTAAGCCAAAGCAGTTTACAGTTGCTGACGGTGTAAGGTAATATCTATTGTCCTAAGTAATTGTATGTATCCTGCTACAACTTTGTGATTGTTGTCTGAGTGTAAAATTGTTCTTAAAGTCCTAATTATCATATAACCATGTTCAAAGGAGTACATGTTACAAGGCCGTGCGGGGGAGCTGCCAGACCCAGATGGCCTCAAAGTCAGCGAGGCATACAAGGACTTCTCAGCAGACATCGCACCACGAAAAAAAACCGAATGGCTCACTACTCAACTCAACGACTAACACTCTTTCGGAGGATATGTTGGAAATGCACACATTATATATATTTTTTGCATCTACTTTCTGGATATTGTGCATCTGTTCATCTGTTATATAAACTAGCATTACTTAAATATGCAGAGACTAATTGAAATGTTAAATATGTATTTTTCCCCCGATATAACATCAACCTATGTTTTGTAAAAGTTTATTAAATTAATCTGTAAAATGTTATCATATTGTGGATGTATTAAATTATGTATTTTCCTATGTTATTTATGTGTGCGTTTGTTTTGAGGATATAATTCATTAGTACCTAAACATAGTATGGTATAACTGCTTTTTGTAATGAAATACACAATTGGTTTGGGAGCAAGAAATGTTTTAATCGTTGTTGCCCAGGCTTGCCCAAATGAATGGAAACGTATCTCCCGATTATAACATTGTGTAACTTGCTGCTGTTAAATACCGTCAAACTATGTGCTTTATGTTCTTTATGTGCAATATATACTTTATATACATATGCCATCTTTAATAACTGTAATATATACCGGGCTGCTAAATCCTAAGAACTGCTACAGGATTTGATTTGTAGATTTGATTTGTTTTTGATCTGTATTTTAGAAGATTATGTAACTTTTTATCTTTTTTTTAGCATATTGTTTATTATATTATAACTTAGTACTTTTTAACGCATGTAAGATATTCAACACTAAGCTGTCTGTGGCTCTTTCCTGCTTCAACGCTGCAAATGTCCCCTCTGTGGGACTAATAAAGGTATTCTGATTCTGATAACGAGACAAATTTGTACAAAGGGGCACACAGCAATGTAGTGCCGACTTTCTTCCACGCTGGAAGGCCAATCGCTTTTCTTTACCCCGAAATCCGCTCATTCTTGCTCTCGGTGTGACATAACAAACTGTCAAGCTGTCAAAACTCGGTACTCAAACCGGAAGTACTCAGCCGCACACCCAGCCGCTGGAAGTTGATAGACGCCATCTTGTGCACAGAGCCAATACTGAGTAGCCTCTGCATTAAGATGCGATGATCGACGGTGTCAAACGCTTTGGACAGGTCAATAGAGCTGCACAACTCTGCTTATTATCTCAAATACTCGTAATGTCATTCACCACTTTCATTGTGGCAGTGATGATATTTAGACAGGATATCACATCATCACTCCCAGGTCGGCCTATGTTGACTGACGTTATGTCAAGGTCCCCTGTGTCAGCTTTTTCCAACGCAAGGGGGGTCCCCTGTGCCGGCTTTTTCCAACGTAAGGGGGGCGGCCCTTAGCGTACATTTTCAACTTTCCGGGATGTCCATAGGCTTCTATATAGCTCCCTAAACGTATGTTGTAGACGACTTGAGATCGCGAGCGAATGCTACCCGCAGATCCATTCTCACAGCGTTTATCAACCTTTTTCTTACTCAATATCAAGCCACACTTATTGTTTTTACTTCTTTATTTTAATTGAATAATGTAGGACATTTGTTGCAGTCAGTTATGGGGAAAGTAGGGGCTCAGAAAACTGAAATCTGTATTGTTTCCTCGTTTTTCCTTCTAATTTTGTATTCTTTTCTAAACCACACACTGTTATTTACTCAACAATAACACATAATTATCCTTGTGTTTATTTATTTGTTTGATTAATAAACACAAGTTGGAGTCCGTCAGGACCGAGGGTCGGAGCAGCTCATAGTAGTTGCTTTAGAGAATTTTACACCCGGAAGTAAGTATTCTCTCCACTTCGCTTGACAAACCCCGTGATAGTCCTCAAGCTCTGTGATTGGATGTTTGAGTGTGCGCCGAGGGTTACGCCGAGCGTCGAACAGCACTTGAAATGGGATGGAACCACGGCAGACTGTCCAAAACTGGATTTGAACGGGTCCACCCCGTCCCCCCCTCCCCCACCCCCGTCCCCAGAACTACACATGCTGGCTATTGTGTGTTTCGCAACATGTTCTATGGCACGTCTCTACTGGAAATTGTAGTTTTAATAGACGTTTTCATATTTCCCATAATAAGAAGTTGCCAGTATTAAACTGTGTACATCCCTGGAGGTTTAGGGGATAGGAAACACACATTTAAAACATATAATGAATAAATGGGTGAAAATTGCTTGTGCCCATAATGGGCAGCATTAATATATATATCCACATGCCAGCTAAGGTCAGAAGAGCTTCATTTAACAGCTGGTCTTATGTCTGTGACCCCTCCTGTTGTTCATTGATAAGCCTGAAACATGCACTTGTCAAGGTTCAGAGGCACATTTTGCAAATATATGGCCATCGATCACCTTAAGATAAGATATACTTTATTGATCCCAAGTTGGAAACATTTGCGTTACATCGGCATGTATAACAGTTGTAAATATGCAGTGGTGTTTATTTGTAAATCATTTAGTATAATCACACAAATTCTGTGTTTTATATTGAATAATTCTGTGTTCTTTATTTATTGAATATTCAATACCTGACAAGGCCGGAGATGAAAAACTTGGGTCGCAAGTTCCTCAACAGTGCATTACAAGACATCTATCAATATGTGTGTATACCTCCACCATTAAACTGTCATATTCTGCACATTTCTTATTCTATCTACATACATCTTATAAGAGTATAATACATATCTATAATATCAGTTAAAATAAGTGCTTAAACATACAGTAGTTAACATTGCAGGAAAGCAATATATTAGTACTTTGTCAGGCTTAATATTTATACCCCCAAAGCTTTTTTCTTATTCAAAATAAGACCTTGACCTAAAGTATTCTTTAATGTTTAAATAAAGCTTTATTAGTTTGTCTGTCTGTGTCTCCTATTAATAAAAATAATACATTTCAATAACGTGCTTTAACCACCAGTTGTCCCTTTCTATCAGCTGTGCACCGTTATGGTGTACATATACCAATATACCGATTGGATCACATATAAAAGTCAGCTGAATTAGTATTGATACTGCAAGGAGACTTATATTGTGAAGAGAAATTGAAGATTTTGTTTAATGTATATATATTTATGATCCACGTCACATAATCAGTTTCGGCGGCAGTTCTCCTGTTTGTCTAGAAGTCTTCTCATCAGGGCTCTATATATAGAGAACGACAGCAGATATGTAATATTTAATGCAGCTGAACCATGTATTACAATGCCGTTATGTGATGACCTCCAAAGAGAAAAGCAAGCACACTCGGATTAAAGTATTATTTTCTTCTTTTTTTTAAAATGTTTTTCGGATTTCATATCGCATTAACTCCATATCCCAACGTGCATTGCGGCTAAACAATCCAATCACCGAGCTTAAACCATAGCTGAGGATCTTGGGTAATCAGTTCAGTGGGAGTGTATCAGTTCAGTGGGTGTGTATCTGTTTCCGGTTATTTTATTTTGAAAATCAGTTCCTGACGGACGCCAAAAAAGCCAGAGATTATAGAATTAAACAAATAAATAAAAACAAGGATAATTGTGTGTTATTGTTGAGTAAATAACAGTGTGTTATTTAGAAAAGAATAACAAATTAGAAGGAAAAAAAGATGTAAAAAATACAGATTTCAGTATTCTGAGGCTCTGAGCCCCATTTATTTTCCTTGCGGACGGCAAAAAAAGACATTATACGTTTAAAAACAATAATCGTGGCTTGATATTGAGTAAGAACATGTTTTTATGAACCACACAGCTTCCGGTCTTCCAAGACCCGACCGGACAAACAGACGTGTTGCGGGCACGAAACACACTACCAATAGAAATACATTGCTTTTAAAATCGTACTGTGTGACACGAGATAAAAAGAAGGGGAAAATCGTGTTGGTGAACACGAATCAATAGATTAAATGTCGTGACTATAACCAGGGGCGGCGGGTACTGTAGGCCAGGGAAGGCTAAACCTTCCCAAATATTGTTGTCACTGCATCCTGGTAAAATTAAGATATAATGTATAATGTTTGTGTCTTTGACATTAGCGCTGCTATGCAGCCACCAGTAAACTGTACTACGAAGCCAGTTCAACAGACCCTGGATATGTTTGAGTTATCTTAACTAATCCTAACAAACGAGATCTCGCTAAGCGGTCCTATGATGCTGGTTATCAACTCGGTAAATCAAGCCAGGGTTTCTCTGTCCGTCTGAGAGCGCGTTCAAGGGGCGGGGCTAGCAACATTTGAGCAATCACAAACATGGACAAGCGTACTGACAGATACTGATAACGAGTGGGGCAAAAAAGTTTAGTCAGCCACCAATTGTGCAAGTTCTCCCACTTAAAAAGACGAGAGGCCTGTAATTTTCATCCTAGGTACACTTCAACTATGAGAGACAGAATGGGGGGAAAGAATCCAGGAAATCACATTGTAGGATTTGTAATGAATTAATTGGTAAATTCCTCGGTAAAATAAGTATTTGGTCACCTACAAACAAACAAGATTTCTGGCTCTCACAGACCTGTAACTTATTCTTTAAGAGCCTCCTCTGTCCTCCACTTGTTAACTGTATTAATGGCACCTGTTTGAACTCGTTATCAGTATAAAAGACACCTGTCCACAACCTCAAACAGTCACACTCCAAACTCCACTATGGCCAAGACCAAAGAGCTGTCAAAGGACACCAGAAACAAAATTGTAGACCTGCACCAGGCTGGGAAGACTGAATCTGCAATAGGTAAGCAGCTTGGTGTGAAGAAATCGACTGTGGGAGCAATTATTAGAAAATGGAAGACATACAAGACCACTGATAATCTCCCTCAATCTGGGGCTCCATGCAAGATCTCACCCGTGGGGTCAAAATGATCACAAGAACGGTGAGCAAAATTCCCAGAACCACACGGGGGGACCGAGTCAATGACCTGCAGAGAGCTGGGACCAAAGTAACAAAGGCTACCATCAGTAACACACTACGCCGCCAGGTACTCAAATCCTGCAGTGCCAGACATGTCCCCCTGCTTAAGCCAGTACATGTCCAGGCCCGTCTGAAGTTTGCTAGAGAGCATTTAGATGATCCAGAAGAGGATTGGGAGAATGTCATATGGTCAGATGAAACCAAAATAGAACTTTTTGGTAAAAACTCAACTTGACGTGTTTGGAGGAGAAATAATGCTGAGTTGCATCCAAAGAACACCATACCTACTGTGAAACATGGGGGTGGAAACATCATGTTTTGGGGCTGTTTTTCTGCAAAGGGACCAGGACGACTGATCCGTGTAAAGGAAAGAATGAATGGGGCCATGTATCGTGAGATTTTGAGTGACAACCTCCTTCCATCAGCAAGGGCATTGAAGATGAAACGTGGCTGGGTCTTTCAGCATGACAATTATCCCAAACACACCGCCCGGGCAACAAAGGAGTGGCTTCATAAGAAGCATTTCAAGGTCCTGGAGTGGCCTAGCCAGTCTCCATATCTCAACCCCATAGAAAATCTTTGGAGGGAGTTGAAAGTCCGTGTTGCCCAGCGACAGCCTCAAAACATCACTGCTCTAGAGGAGATCTGCATGGAGGAATGGGCCAAAATACCAGCAACAGTGTGTGAAAACCTTGTGAAGACTTACAGAAAACGTTTGACCTCTGTCATTGCCAACAAAGGATATATAACAAAGAATTGAGATGAATTTTTGTTATTGACCAAATACTTATTTTCCACCATCATTTGCAAATACATTCTTTAAAAATCAGAAAGTGATTTTTTTTTTCTCATTCTGTCTCTCATAGTTGAGGTATGGATGAAAATTACAGGCCTCTCTCATCTTTTTAAGTGGGAGAACTTGCACAATTGGTGGCTGACTAAATACTTTTTTGCCCCACTGTATATATATATATTATATATGTTTTTTATTTCGTTTTAATAGGACGATGCAGAATGTTGAAAATGTATATGTAGGGATTAAAGGCAAAATAAACGATGTGTGGTCAGTAGATATAGTTTCCAGGGGCGGTGGGTACTGTAGGCTAGGGAAGGCAAAGCCTTCCCAAATATTTGTGTCACTAAATCATGGTAAAATAAAAATATAATGTATAATGTCTTTGTCTTTGACATTAGCGCTGTTATGCAGCCACCTGTGCCCTGTACTACGAAGCCAGTTCAACATACCCTGGATATGTTTGAGTAACAAACAAACTAACAACAACAAACAAGATCTCACTATGCGGTCCTACGACGCTGGTTATCAACTCGGTAAATCAAGCCAGGGTTTCTCTCGATTCTCTCTCCAGCTGAGAGCGCGTTCACGTGAAAGGGGCGGGATTAGCAACATTTGACCAATCAAAAACAGGGACAAGTGTACTGACAGCGCAGCGTCATACTTCATTAATGAAAAGTAAACTAATATTAGACAAATATGAGCTTTAAACATCCATGACTTAAACATATAATCCAGGATACAAGCCACATAGTTGCACCTGCAAGGTGAATATAGAACAACTGGTTAAAAAATAAATAAACTACCGAGTGTTTGAAAGCTCAAGCAGTTTTATGATATCACTGCCCCATCTAAGACACGAGTAGATCTGACTTTAATTACATTTGAGTTGAGTGTTTCGTCAACCTAATGTGTTGCTTAAAATAATACTTCTGCATACAGTATGCGACACTGTAAGTGTTGCACGGCCAGATACGGCTCAAGAAGCTGACTCAGATAAGGAAATATATGATATTATATGATCGACAGTGTTGGGCAAGTTACTTTTAAAAAGTAACTAGTAATAGTTATAGTTACTGCTCTCAAAAAAGTAACTAGTTACTTTATTAGTTACTAAATTATAAACGTAACTAGTAACAAGTTACTTTACTTTAAAAATAATAACAATACAAAAGTTTTGTATTATTCTGTGGCACCGTAAGAGAAAAGACAACTCCCCACATGTACATTAGTTAGGTGCTTCTGGAGATTGGCATTGCTGTTATTCGATGTGGACAATGCTTTCTGTCCTGCACACAGTGTACATTTGACCGTAATGTTTTTTGCGTCCTTTATCTCCACAAATTGAAAATAGTGGTTGTAAATGCGCTGCTGCTATCGCTGATACTTGCATCTGCCATAGTGTGTGTGTATGCTGGTGGTGGGCTTGCCGTGTATGTGTGTGTGTTAGCAAGTGTTTGTGTGTCTGTGTATTTTCCAAGCGGCAAACTCTGGGGAAGAGCCGGGACGCCAATACGGAAGTGCCACACACTGCAGTTAATCTAGTGGCCAGTAGGAGCAGGCTGCAGAAGGGAGCAATTTCCATAGACCCCCATGTTAAAATGCCCAACTTTACAGCAGAAATAAACATGTTTACATCGTGGTTCAAAAAACCATATTCTCTGTATAGTTAGATTCCCCCTTCATGACTACTGTGTGGGGGGTGAATTTTTTCTCAACTCATCTGTTTAATTAATATTAAGCCTTAAAGCTTTTGCATAAATTAGGGCGTGGTCACTTTGATGGACATGTACATGCCTCACTGTCAGCTAACAGCAACTTGTCCACTCTGCTAGGCTACCACCATAGAGGCTACAACGTTAGCGAGTTGTAGTTATTGTACTTGACCCTTTAGCCGTGTTCGTGGTGATTGTGCCTTTTAGGGAATATTGTTACAAATACCAGACAATTAAAATGTTGTGCTGTGCGCTTGAATGTACTAACAGAACTTCCAAGAAGTCTACAATTATAATATTATACATGTTAACCCCGTTCGCAGGTGTTTGTGTGCTTGGTAGCTTAGCTTGTTACTTATTAGCCAGCTAAGGACGTAACCCTTTATGCATACATATACATTTTAGTTTATGATTCAGCCTTGGGTAAGACTTTTATAGTCTATGGCTATGACGCCCATAATGCTAAACGGGAGCAAATGTTAATAGGGGACCCAATTATCCCAGTGGTGGCCGCCGGAGCTAACGGAGCCGCAGGGGGCTAGCTCCAGCCGGCGTCCCGGAGCTAGCCCATTGCGGCTCCGTTAGGTCCGGGCGGTGGAGTCCGTCTTATCTCAACGTGTGAATGACAAGCATTAAGAATAACAAAATATAGCTAATTCTCTTGCAGATTGTCTCATTTGATTATGAATGTAACGTTTATATAGGGGAACTACACTGTTAGCAGTAACTTGGTATGCATGTATTTCATGTTAGCTTAGCTTCTTAGCTTGAGCTAGCTCTGTTTACTTCCAGTTCGGAGGCAGCAGGTCCCGCCTCGGCTCCGCCTCTTTGCCCTTATTTGGAGCAGGCGGGATTAGACTCTGACGTCACAGTCGAGCCGTTAGTGGCCGACTCTGCCTACTAAGGGCTTCTCGGCAACTCTGCAGAATCCTATGGGTGACGTCACGGAAACTACGTCCATTTATATATACAGTCTATGGCAGGCCTATTCAAATGGCGGCCCGCGGGCCAGATGCGGCCCAGAACCAACTCCCGAGTGGCCCAGCCTCCCGTAGCCAAATTCCTACACTAGTACAGACCATGAACGCAACACTCCGCGTTGCATAGAAACCACTAAACCACAACGCAACACGTTTTTTGAAAGTGCATCTAGTGGTGCTAGTAACGGTGGTCCTATGATAGCAACTCTAAAACATGTCTCTCTCAACTCTGAAGCGTAAACAGAGACAAAACGGTCATTGATCTTGTGGAGCAGATGCGCGCATTCCAAGTCAAGCTGGACCTTTTCGCGACCGACTTGAGTACGGGTCGGATGCTGCATTTTCCGACGCTCCACAAATACATCACATCCCCAGCACAAATCACGGATGTGATGACAGATTTCATTGCGAGGTTGAAAGAGAACTTTGCCGGTCGATTGGATGGACTTGCTCTGCCCACAGAGGTGATGGGCTTTGCCAGAGACCGCTTCACTGTTGCAATAGAGGGGGACGTATCAACCAGAGCAAAGGAAGTGGTCCCCTCCATCGACGAGGGGAAATTTACACTGGAACTTATTGACATGCATTCATCCGTAACCATGGCACAAGAGCAGCGCACTAACGGGCCAGCGAAGTTTTGGAGTGATGTCAAAAAACAACAGTTCCCTAACGTTCAGAAAGTAGCGATCTGTGTGCTCAGTATGTTTGGATCAACATACAAATGTGAGTCCAGCTTTTCACACATGAACTAAAATAAAAGTAGCGCTCGCTGCTCCCTGACTGACAGCACTCTTCACCAATGTCTTAGGATTGCATTGACATCCTATGAGCCAAAAATCACTGCTCTTGTTCAAAACAAAAAATGTCACTTCTCCCATTGAGAAAGTCAGCGATGACAAATCACAAATGAGGTGATAGTAAGCACCTAGTTTACTATAGTAGACATGTAGTGTAGTATTCATTCATATGTTAGTTACCCTTATCCCTTGTTATGGGTTTGTGCACTGAAAGGTTTGACAGTTCTTTTTGTATTCATTTAAATGCACTTTGTAATGTGTCTGGTCAAATGTGATCAAAACGTATGATTTTTTTGTTATTACTTGAAAAGTGAAAAAATAGTAGGCCTATTGCTAGAGTACTACCTCTTTGTGTTACATTGGAGCTCTTTAACGGTTTGTTAATGCACTTTTTGATGTGCATGTATGTATCCAATTGTATTTTGTATGTGAGGACATTTATTAAGACTTCTATTATTGTATTCAGTTAAATGCACTTTGTGATGTGCCTGGTTAAAAAAAAAAAACCTGAATATTTGACTTCGAAAGCAAACAAAGTTGTAATGCTACAACTGTGCACTTTTTTTTCCCGAATGCACTTTGAGAATCTTCCGATTCTGTTAAATTAATGCTAATTTGTTGTGTTTTTATGCACTTTTTGACGTACCTTTGTTAGATGAACAATGAATACAAATGGCATGTTTTTCATCGCAGTAATATGTGTTGGTTTAAAATGTGTCATAACCCGCTTTTTACAGGCCGCTGAATGTCTGGCCCAGCTGAATTTTGTAGTTATAAAATCTGGCCCAACTGAATGTGTAATTGAATAGCCCTGGTCTATGGTATTTTCCCCATAAGGCAAGACCCGCCCAACTCTGTCTCTGATTGGCTTACCCTGAAATGTTACCCCGCGTTAACCAATCATCACTCCTCTCTGGTCACTTTCACTTTTCCATGGTGCTGTGAGAGGACGTCACTGTATTCGCCTGTAAGTTACATCCGCAGGGAGATTTGGTTCAGTTGGATCACATAATGTAATGCAGTAACCCATTTAAATCAGAGTAACTATAACGGCATTACTGAATGGGAATAGGTAACTAGTAACGTTATTAGTTACCGCAAAAGGTAGGCCTAGTTGCGTTACAGTAACGCGTTAGTCCCAACACTGATGATCGATGATCAGATTGATGATGTGATATGAATGATAAGTGCGACACGTCGGCGTCTTCTCTGCATACAGCAGTTTAAACTGTATTTCCTTTATCCTGTAATATGACTTGAGAGATTTAAACTCTGCACACTGAGTTGATCTCTTTTCTATAGACGCCGGAGGCGGGCAGCGTCAGGTAAAAAAAGTTATTTAGCCTTCCCAAACCTGAGCCTCACAAGCCGCCTATGATAGTTTCATGTTTTATTTTTGCCATTTGTTTTGAGTGGAAACGTGTAAACATGTCAGTGGCAACACTCCTACTGTAACTTCAAACATGGATCACTGAACAGTTTTAAAAGTTATCGTGTGCCTCTTTAATGTTTGTAGCTGTCTCTCTTATTATAACAGGGATCAGATAGCCTTGCCTTGGGGCTGCTCTCACCTTTGTGGTGTGACTGGGTCCAGAAGAATGTGCTGATGGCCCCTTGCTGCAGGACTCCTCCAGAATAACAGACACATTCCCTCTGGCTGCTGACCAGCGAGCATGGAATGCAATTAGCACGTATTAGAGAGAGCCTGGAAGAGGCCTGTCAGGCCCTGTGGCTGCCCAACTGCCGGCTCAGACCAGCAAGCACACACACTCCAGCATGGCACTGTACCACCAACACTGCTGCAGCACTCTACCACCGCTCTGAAAACTCAAAACGTAACTTTGATTTGCTAGACACATTAACTGTGACCCATCAGTAGAATCACTCCTGACACCTATCATAAGAGAGAAGCCATTTCCAATGTAAGTTCAAGTTAAATCATCCCTCCATCCATTTTCAACCTCACCAACATTTTCAATTTAAACATACTTAAAGGTCACCTATTATGCAAAATGCAATTTTGTATGTCTTTTTTTCAGATACTCAGCTAAATGATGCCGTGATTAAATGCCATATCATCTTCAAAACCACATCAAGGGTTATTTCTGAAACAGTATGGAGCTCAACTGCTTTTTCTGTTGCGGGTTTACCACAAGGTGAGTTTCTTTTTAACCTGTAAAGCCCCGAGCCTGTTTTTCAGGTCTCAGGCTCGAAAATGACATTCCCAGAACAAATGACCATATCTTCCCTTCTAAAAGGGTTAAATTAATAATATTTTTTCTCAAAGCAAGGTTACACCTGTGAGTTGGATGTAGATGTGTCAGAATCAATATAGATGTTTTTATTTTAAAGTAAATTCAGATTGAACACAGTAAAAAAAATTAAATGATTGTGTCCGTCCAAAAAGAAAAATTACTTATAGTGAAAACCACCCTTGAATAAGGTTTAGTAAGGTAGACTAAAAGCTTTAGGAATCCAAACTACAACATATAATAAGTACCCTGTATCAAGATTGATGCAAAACAAGTTAAATTTGACCTTTTTAGAGAGATTTAGCAAAAACAAAACAATTCTGGGGTCATTTGGGTGGATTTGACCTATCTCTGGCCCCGCTTGCTTGATTTTGCTGATTGACATCTCTTTCTAACCGTCAGAGCCAATGGAATCGAGGGGAACTCCCACATACTCCTTATTTGGTAATGTGTGTTTGTGAGACTGACGCTTAGCCAAAACCGGAAGCTGCGAGAACTCTGGTGGCTACCATTAGCAGCTAATTTTTACTCTCCGATTTTTACATAAAAATGGAATTATGGATTATAAATAAAACAAATTATTACACAGAAACATTATGAACCTATGGATTAACCGATTCAGCCACGTTTTTTCTCGTTTTAATGCCATTGAACAAGTCTTTTGATCAGATTGACAGCTACGGTGAGACGATCTCCCAAAAAAGCTCCGTAAAGGTACGTGTTGTGATTAGGGTTGCCAGAAACATAGCATGATCAAAATCGATTATTCGGCAGCCCTGGCGAATAATAATCGATTATTCCACCGATTATTCGACCGACCCCCCCCCCCCCCCCCCCACCCCACTCAGACAAAATAAATTCTGTTGTTTTCTTTACTGGAACATCTTTAACAGTACAAACAAAATAAACGACAAATAATACAACATCAACATGATGTTGGTTTATTTTTTGTTATTTTGTAAAGTGCCTGCCATTGCCTTTATTTGGAGATGCGCTATGCGCGCATAATGTATTTATTGCAATACTGCCATTATTAAATACAGGCTACAGCTTGTATTAATAATAGCAGCATTGCAATAAATATTATAGCAATTTATTTATTTTAGCTTTTCTATACGTTTGGTCATTGTAGTACGGCCCGGGACCCTGTACTCCGGTTCCACGCTTGCCATAAGCTTAAGGAAACCCCCTCCTTCCACTAAACGTATTGGCAGCATGTCCTTCACTAGCATATTGGTGATTAGTGCAGTTATTTCACCTGCACGCATGTCATCACAACGACGTGGCCTTTA
Organism: Gymnodraco acuticeps; assembly: GCF_902827175.1. Classification (NCBI taxonomy): domain Eukaryota; kingdom Metazoa; phylum Chordata; class Actinopteri; order Perciformes; family Bathydraconidae; genus Gymnodraco; species Gymnodraco acuticeps. The sequence continues at coordinate 533,559 of NW_022992023.1, forward strand.
AGTGAAGTTGGTAATGGCCGGCTGTGCTGCGTCTTTCTCTGTAACCTATTTGGCGTGCTTCGCACTCAAATGCGAACGCATTGTTGAGGTTGAGCTATGATAGACCAACGTCTTTTCGCAGAGCTTGCATTTCACTTCCTTTGGACTTGTAAGTTCGAAGTAGTTCCACGAGGAGGAACTCTTTTTACCTGCCGCTTTGTTCATCTTTAGTCGCACGTGTGAGGGAGGGTGGGGGTGGGGGCGGGGTCGGTGTGTAGCGTGCTGCAGCAGCAGTCTGCTCTGCATGCAGGCTTCCTCCAAGTTTACAGTAAAACAAACTGGTGGTGTGACCAATGGCCATTTACAACTATTATTACTATTATTAGCATTAGTCTATATTAAAAAAAAACAACATAAATAATAATTAGGGCCGGGACTTTAACGCGTTAATTAAGATTAATTAATTACACAAAAATTAACGCGTTAAAAAAATTAACGCATTTTAATCGCACTTATTTTTGCACCGCGGAACGTTTCTCACTGGATGAGTTTCAGGCGTACCGATTATACTGGAGCACCAACTAACGTTCATGACTTCAGACAACAACAAACCACAGTGAACAACAGTGGGAAATGTTGTTTTAAAAAACGGACGGATGGAAGTGTTGATAAGAGCACGGTTGTGTGCAAATTATGCAAAAAGGAATTCGCATATCACCGCAGCACATCAAGCCTCAAGTATCACCTCAATGCAAAACATATAGCAGCTAGCGTGGAAGCTAGCGTGGACGTTAGCCTCTTTTATCGCGTTCACACCATACAGTCTATGGTTCACACCAAAAAGAGCCGGTACTAAAATTAGTTCATGAGAACCTTTTTACCCCCACGAAAGTCCCTGCTAGAGAGCAGAGAGCTGCTAGAGAGCAGGGACTTTCGTACGGCTCTCTTGTGAGAAAAGAGCTATATTTCTGATTGGCTGGGCGGATTGCAAACCACGCCCCGTAAAACTCCCAAAAAGTTTGGTGAAGCCGCCATTTTATTATCCTCGCATTAGCATTATTAGCATTAGCATTAGCCCAGCGCAGAAACGCAGAGAGACTAACTTATGGCAACACAAAATAAAACATGGGAGCGGTGGAGATGAGGAGGTCTCAGCGTTCTGGCGATTTACTCGGAGGGCTTCAGTAGAAGCTGCTGGGACTCCCAGCAGCTTCTACTGAAGGCAGTCCCCAACTCCGGGGACTTCCGGCCGGGGACTTTGGGCGGCAGTATACGCCGTGAAGTGGTTTGCGGCCTGCCAGTAAACCCAAAGCAGAAGAAGAAGAAGTGACGTCAGCGGCTTCATTTGTTCTCATGAACTAAGTTCTCATGAACCTTTGTGGGAAAAGTACTGCGGTGTGAATGCGCCTAATGGTATACTAAAATCCATGTGAAAAAAATTGCTTCTCACTGTTCTCAGGTCAAATATTTATATGCGATTAAAAATGCGATTAATTTCAATTAATTAATTACAAAGCCTCTAATTAATTAGATTATTTTTTTTAATCGAGTCTCGGCCCTAATAATAATATAAAAATATATAAATAAAATCGATTTTTAAAAATAATATTCGATTATGGAGACTGTAACGAATATTCGAATAATCGAATAATCACTGGCATCCCTAGTTGTGATGTCTGTGTTTGCTTCCCCTGTCAAGAGTTCAGATCACTCAGTGATGATACTATACCTTAACCCTAAATAATCTGGAACCTCAGCTTTAATCGGATATCTTGTAAATGCAGCTACGATAAGTAATAAGGGTATCTTTTATCTTGAGTTCTGTGCCAAAGTGCGTTAGCATTTTTTGCTCAGGGGTCATTTAGATGCTTCTTATGAGACTTGTGTTTTGTTTTGGTAAAAATTGTTTGTTTCGTCAGTTAGCTGAGATTATTCCCGTTAATCTGGTATAACACCAGATATAGGTTCTTAAATATTAAGATCCTCTGTGTCGTGAAGAAGAAAAAAAAAGTACCCGCCGAGGGGGACCTTGGAGCTTAACAGGTTAATATCCTGCTTTTTTACACAAACTCTCTCCAGTACAGGTTAGCTCTGAGTGTTAGCCATGCTTGCTAATATAAACAAAGACCATATTACTTCCAAAACACGTTACGCATTGTTTCTGATAGCGACGTTTCTGATAGGGCCGTGGGTGTTAAGCCAGTCGACATTTCCGATATTACGTCATATCGGCAGCAAATCTGGATCAGCTCTGTTGTACCCCCGTTTTTAGAGATGTGGGTAAGGAGGAAAAGAGAGAGGGTTTTGTTTTCTGACACTTTGTGTGTTCCTTTACACGCCGGGGACACATATTTTTGTATAAAATACATTAAAAAGTGCATTTTGCATGATAGGCAGTGTTGTAGTCAAGTCACCAATTCTCGAGTCCAAATCACTCTCGAGTCACCACTCTTCAAGTCCGAGTCAAAGTCACCTAGGGAGAGTCGTAGTCGAGTCCGAGTCCAAGTCCGAGTCACCCAAGGAGTGTCCGAGTCGAGTCCGAGTCATCATTACCTGTGTTCGAGTCCGAGTCCAAGTCTGAGTCACCCAAGAAGAGTCCAAGTCAAGTCTGAGTCACAAGTCTTCATGTATTAATCTTCGTGGATATATGTGTTGAAATGTAGCTGCTCCTCTACATTGCTTTTATCCTGTCATGTTATACTAATGTGTCAATTAAACTGCTGTGAAGCGAGTTTGGCTACAATTCTTGTAACAGGTGCTATACAAATATAAAGCTTATTACTAATATTGATATTATTATTATTATTATTGTAAATGACCTTTAATATGTCTAACTATATTTAAAATGAGTTACCTTTTAAAAAAGTGATTATATTTGTATGCCAACATTTTCTTATGATAACGTTTTCGTTTTGCACTTTTATTTTGATAGTAATAAGATCAGGACTCTTATTTTTGAAGGAACTTTTACCGGAAGTCAATGGACAATGAAGCAGTGTAAACACCATAGACTGTATATATAAATGGACGTAGGGTCCGTGACGTCACCCATAGGATTCTGCAGAGTTGCAGAGAAGCCCTTAGTGGGCGGAGTCGGCCACTATCGGCTCGACTGTGACGTCAGAGTCTAATCCCGCCTGCTCCAAATAAGGGCAAAGAGGCGGAGCCGAGGCGGGACCTGCTGCCTCCGAACTGGAAGTAAACAGAGCTAGCTCAGGCTAATAAGCTAAGCTAACATGAAATACATGCATACCAAGTTACTGCTAACAGTGTAGTTCCCCTATATAAACGTTACATTCATAATCAAATGAGACAATCTGCAAGAGAATTAGCTATATTTTGTTATTCGTAATGCTTGTCATTCACACGTTGAGAAAAGACGGACTCCACCGCCCGGACCTAACGGAGCCGCAGTGGGCTAGCTCCGGGACACCGGCTGGAGCTAGCCCTCTGCGGCTCCGTTAGCTCCAGCGGCCACCACTGGGATAATTGGGTCCCCTATTAACATTTGCTCCCGTTTAGCATTATGGGCGTCATAGCCATAGACTATAAAAGTCTTACCCAAGGCTGAATCATAAACTAAAATGTATATGCATAAAGGGTTACGTCCTTAGCTGGCTAATAAGTAACAAGCTAAGCTACCAAGCACACAAACACCTGCGAACGGGGTTAACATGTATAATATTATCATTTTAGACTTCTTGGAAGTTCTGTTAGTACATTCAAGCGCACAGCACGACATTTTAATTGTCTGGTATTTGTAACAATATTCCCTAAAAGGCACAATCACCACGAACACGGCTAAAGCTAAAGGGTCAAGTACAGTACTATGACTAACTAACGTTGTAGCCTCTATGGTTGTAGCCTAGCAGAGTGGACAAGTTGCTGTTAGCTGACAGTGAGGCATGTACATGTCCATCAACGTGACCACGCCCTAATTTATGCAAAAACTTTAAGACCTAATATAAATAAAAGGGTCGTGTTAGAAAACAATTCACTCACAGATTCATAATCATGAAGGTGGAATCTAACCATATCGATAATAATATGTATTGCATCCATGGGTAGAAACATGTTTTTTTCTGCTGTAAAGTTGGGCATTTTAACATGGGGGTCTATGGAAATTGCTCCTTTCTGCAGCCAGTCCCTGGCGGCCCATGTATGAACTGCAGTGTGTGGCACTTCCGTATTGGCTTCCCGGCTGTTCCCCAGAGTTTGCCGCTTGGTAAACACACATACGGGTAGATGACGAATACATTAACATATACTAAATAGTTCAATTGGGTGTTTAGCACCTGGCTGATAAGGGCACAAGCTCTTATGTTGGTAATCCTTTTGGATGAAGCACTTGCGGGTCATTCAGCTGATCCTTTGCCACTCCAGTTTATCATTGTAACTCAATCTTGAAAAAGACTCGGTTAATAATTTCGCAACGATGTCATCACTATCACTGAAGTGAGCCATCATGAACAAACTTATGCTAATTGTAAATCTATCGATCATAAATCTATCGATTAGATTTATGATTCGAAAATTATAAAAGTAGGGTAGACATGTGGATATTATCCGGCTGAACAAAACGTGCATTTATCTAACAGGTTCGTTTTCCACAGACCTTATTTCAAGCTATTTTCCAAAACCCTATGGAGAAATCCCATTGCTTTCAGTCGAGGGAACCCGAGCGCAGCTTACTTCCGGGTTTTAGGATGCGTCACTGCACCACTTGCATAGACCTCACAGCGGGCAGAACTTGTCATAAAGTCCGCGAAAATAAAGCCCGCCCATTTAGAGGGAAGATATGATTGGTCAATTGTACCGTCATTTGACATTACTCTCTCGTTGAGTTATTATAGCTGGCCCTCTGTGAATGTAGAGAGGGACCAACAAGCTCTCCCGTCTTCACAGTAACTCGCAGAGACGGCATTTAACCCTTCACATTCCAACAGAAACAGAACAGGCAGATTCGAAGGATTTATTTATTTGGAAATGTTATTTTAACCAGTTAAGCCCGAAGGTCCCCCCAGTGGACCCCTTCCACAGTTTTTTTTTTCTCACATGTCTCAGGGCTTCTTAACATTTATGAAACTATTAATGTTTCATACCCTTTTAAAGGTAAGAAACTCCGCTAACTGACAATAAGAACAATTGTTAGCTAAAAAAAACACAAGAGTAATACCAAGCCTTTGAATTAGCATTGAGCGAAAAAATGCTAACTAATGCTAACGCTTTTTTACACACAACACACGGTAGAAATGCCCTTATTACTATCTTAACTGCACAAACAAGATATATGATTTAAAGCTGAGACTCCACAGATTCCACACATATAATGTCATCACTGTCCGACCTCGAATTCCTGGAGCTATCAGCCAGAAAAGAGAAAGTAAACAACATCCGGTTTCAAAAATATTACAATAATTACGTCTTACCTTTTTTGATTTGTGATCAAAAGTTGTGTTCAACGGAATAAAAACCCATCTCAAGGTTAATCCAATGTCTTTGTGTCACGTATAATTTTTTACTGATAATCAATCATCATATTTATGGCAATATACTCGGTATAAAGTATTGCCGTCCAGGCTTGCACTTTCAGATATGCTTCGTTTGCTTCTCTATTACGTCCGCTATGGAGAGGCGAAGTCACGCCCATCTACTTCCGGTCCATGGGACCCCGGAAGCGAAAAATTTACATTGAATTCAATGGAGAGAGAACACGTATCTTTTGATCCCGTTTGAATTGTGCCACGAACTACACATATGATGTTTGTCAATCTTAAACAATCATTTCCATGTCAAAAAAGTCACATTTTGTCGTAAAACTGCTGAAATATAAGACTATGAAAAATACGCTACTACAAAGACTACAAATCCCAAATCCCATTCTGGGTCGCGTAAGTGATGTCACAGGCATGCTCGGTGATTTATAATAAGACTCGTAATTAAAGCGAAGAAGAAGAAGATCTCATAACTGATTTATTCCCTCCAATAAATTATAGATCGTTAAAAATAAATTCACTTTTACAAGATGCCTGTGTGCTTTGTACCAGGTTGTAGTCATAAAAGTGATCATACCACTTGCTCCTTCTATCGATTCCTGTCTGATGAAAGGACCAGGAGTCGCTGGATCAGACATATCAGGTAATATCATAGGTAATATACATGTTGTGCATGGAACATAGTCAAGTTAGCTACCTAGCTAGTAGCGACGAGTAGCGAGCACGTTAGTTAGCATTACATTACTTAGCCTTGTCATTTTTAGTAGCCTTACCATGAAGTTATTATTTTATTACATGAAGTAAACCAAAATGTTAAACAGTAACCAAACATGATGGTAAGTATTTCGTGAAACTTTTGAAGAGTAGCCTACTGCGCCCTCCACCGGGTGCTAAAGAAGCAGTTCAGGGAGAGTCGAAGGCAGGCATGGAGCTTTGCATGACATTCTTCTGGACGTGTTTCATTGTGATGACAATCTGTTTGTTGGAAAGACAGTCGTTGTGTGCATATTGAGAGAAAATTGTTAGAAGAGATAATTATTCAAAGTGTTGTTACTTTAAAGTGTTGTTACTGACCTTTTTCTCTTTTATTTTCTTTACCTCACCTGTAACTGCTGAGACGTTGAGGAACATGCACTGACCTGCTCTGGCAACCTGATTTCCACTGTACGTAATAGTATTTGGTCATGGTATATTATTTATATACATCAAAGGCACAATGCACCCCCCAGAGACACACATGTATTGAGAGTGATATTTTGCATAGGTCATGTGAAATCATCTTTACATAATAGAAAACTGTAGGAGCGGCAACTTGTTTTGAAATTGAATTTTTAATATCCGATAATAAAGTTGATCTGTTTTCTTTATTCTTCTCTCTTCCCAACTCCATCCATCACCGTTCTCTGTTCCTGCAGGTCCTGCTTGCTAATCAATGCTCATATCTTCTTACACAATTACAAATAAAGTCATTGTATTGTATGACATGAAGTTGTGCTTCATTCGGAGTCAATAATAAATTCATTCTGCCTTCAACTGCGCAATGATTGTGGACTGCACCGACATCCATGTAGCTGCCCCCCAGTAAGATGAACCAAGCAAAGAGGGTCACCATCATGCCCAAGGACATCCAGCTGGCCCGCCGCATCCGCGGAGAGAGGGCTTAGACTGACCTGAGACCAGCACACCCAAACACAACGGCTCTTTTAAGAGCCACCTACAGTTTCAAAGAGTTGCAATCCTACGTTATTATAATGATTAAACTGGTTAATGTATCACTTAGTTTACTGAACCGTGATGAATGAAAGTGAAATGAGTGAGGTAGTGGTTTACTGAGGTTACAGACATTAATATATGAGTAACAGGTCAGTGTAAACACAAGCTTCTGTCAATTATGGATCATTCAAACTATTTATATAAAAATATGTAATAAAGTTCTAAAACAAGTATTCGGTATATTCCTTGATAGCTTTTGGAGAAGGTTGTTTTTAAGTTTACTAAAATCTATCGTTTCAACTGTTTCACTTTATAAAAAAGGAACAGGTGAGTAGAGCATCATTGAGTTTCTTATTCTGTCAGTAAATTATCCAAATGAATGTTTTTCATTATTTTAGTCAACCCTAAACAAATTGATTGTACCTTTTAATAATGACCTTACATGGTCAGCAAAGTTAAATTACCTTCAGAAAATCAAATCTGTTCTGAGAAAAAACTAATAAATGTTTAAAGATAGGAACTTGCCATCCCACTGAAAAACAGTCCGTAGAGATTTAAAGGCGTAGTTGTAGTTCAGTCCAACTTTCATTTGGATTCATTTGATAACAGTCAACTATTTTCATAAAGAATATATATATTTTTCAAAGTCAACTTTATTGTCAATCTTACTCAGTTTGAGAGATCAAAAAGACGTTTAAATAAAATTATACAATTTACAGATATGTATACAAATATATATATATCCTATATACACCATCATGTATAATGATGGTGTATGATGTAGAAGGAAGTGTGGTAGATAACAAGTAAATATAGAGTTACATACAGATCCATGTTACAGCAAAAGATGGAATAACTCAGAAGCACGCAGTATAATAATAATTACATGCAACAATTAAATAACTGCTCAGCATCTCCACCACAATCCCAATCTGCTGTGTCCCGTTTTCCTCCCCTCTGCATAACACCCCATCACACATACGAAACACAACGCAGAGTCCGAGGGTGTTAAGAGTATGTTTATTGAAATGTCCTCCTCTCTACTGGCCAACACAGGGAGCATATGCTGGGTGTAGAATTGTTCCAGGAGGAGGAGATTTCCATGCCATGCAGGGTCTTTGGGGATGGGGATGATGATGATCGCCTCCTTCGTGGTCCACACAACAAAGTAGCAGAGACTCCGGTCTGTGATGTGCAGCTGCCCTTGGACCTGGTGCCAGTATGGGTGATTCTCCTTGAGAATATATGACCCACCCTCCTCACGGAGACAGAAGGATGGTAACTGGACTGCCTCCGCGATGGTCATGTTCCTCTGGCTGTGTGGACACTTCACCTCCAGCAGGGCAGATGGCTGCACAAGACCATCGGGTGATGCTCCCAAAACACCCGACTCACTCACAAAGAGACCAGACTCGATTCTAACACTGTCACTTGATAGGCCTCCACAAAAGCCTTCACCTCTTCGGCCTCGTTTACAACCCCCCAGTTGACAGTTGGCGATGTCTCTGGCCAGTGGGTTGTATGTCTCCTCTCGCTGTTGGTAAAGTTGAGACACCGGCTGGACTACTTTGGAAGTGCCAGGCTTCCTCCACTGGCACTCAACATCTGTGGAGCTGATCTGCCACATGGCAAATATTGCCAATGCTGCAGCGTGGCTGCATTTGTACATCTCCTGTGCACAATCACAGACAGCGCTCTGCATCGCGCCATCGTCTCCCATGCAGATCTGTAAAAATAAAGTAAGTACCATTTGTTAACATGCTATAATAGATTGAATGAGCAATAATACAAGGATGGTCCGGAACTGGGGGTGGGAGGGTTTATTTTTCCATAGTTTTGTCCTCTTGTCTGTTGTTATTGTTTGTTTTTTCTGTATTTTTTGTAATTTGTGTTGTATTGGTTGTGATTGTACATTGTATTTTTCTAACTGTGTATGAATACATTTTTGAAAAACATTTGATCAACAATAAAAAAGGATTTGGTCAGGATCTAGACTCAGTGTGTAGTTTATTAATTAATCAATGCTCTCTACATTAGGAAAACACATACCGGTGTACCAGAGGGAGTCACACACAGCTGTGCCTAGATAACCAAAATCCTTGAATCTACACACAGCAAATAAACTCAAATGACACAACGAGAAAAAGGAGATCACGCATACAGTATAGTCGATATAAAATTGGCCGCTTCAATCTGAAGAGCAACTAAAACAAAACACGGGAGTGTACCTTGTTCTTGTGAACACTAATGTTATCCACAGCATACACAGAGACCACGAAGTTCTTAAGGAGAAAACTAGTTGCTAAAACAAAACACGTTAGTGTACCTTGTTAGCTAATGTTAGCTATCTGACATTAACGTTACACATTGCACTCATATTACTCACCGAAACCTTGTAAAGCCGGTCCCGCTGCTCTTACAGAACCGACTAACTCCCATTTCATATAGGTACAGTTCTCAACGTGCCCAGACTTGTAGTAATTTTCACCTCGTAAAATACTTTTATTCTCATTCTGAAAGAATGTGGTGAAATGTGCTAACGTGACGGCCATCTTTATGTTGGTGACGCGTATTGTGCGAGACCAGAGACCTGTAGTTCACTGAGCGGTTTCACACGAAAAAATGTGTAACTTCACAGTTTTACGACACATTTTTATTTTTTTGACTTGCAAAATGTTCTTTTAAATTGACAAACATCATATGTGTCATTCGTGGCACAATTCAAACGGGATCAAAAGATAACCTTTCTCTCTCCATTGACTTCAATGTATAATTTTCCGCTTCCGGGGTCCCATAAAGACTTTCGGAAGGGGAGGGACTTCGCCTCTCTATGGTAATGTTTACGTAGATTTGGGAACTGCCCATCGATTCTATTGGTTCTGATGGTTAAGAAAAAGGTGTAAATCACACGAATCGACCAATGGGTTCCAGAGATATGGTCCTGCGTAAATTATAAAGAATGCCAGCCAGCTTAAGTACATTACGCAGCCGACTTCATTTATTGCAGGCATCCTCAAACTACGGACTCCGGTCCGGATCCGGACCGAACCACCACTGTCTCCGGACTCTGAGCAAATTATACTTTTCATATGTATGATCTCTCTGTATTATATGTGAGACATCGCCACAACGCATTCGCAACGAGTCAAAAATTCTCCGCTATGTCCACTGCAAACAGCGCTCTGCATGTCTGACTGTTCCACTGTGTTCCACCTGTGTGTGTCAACGCTTTGGTCCAATCACATTCAGCATCCAGTCAGCGTTTTTTCCCCCCAAACAATCTGCGAATCAGAGGCACAGTAGGGCGGGTCTTCGCGGACTGCGGGTGGGAAAAATGTGTGTGTCTCTTTCAACCTGTCAAAGTCAGAGCGAGAATTAAAAAAAAAAAATTCAGAGCGAGAGTTAACAGCTCATCTAGTTCCATCTGTACTGTAGCTAGTAGCCTAGTTTCACCTACCGGGGTGGCAACTGACACCCTAAAAATAGGCCTTGCCACCCCAGCTGCCACCCCAGTTGGCAGCTTTGTTTTGAAAGAAAAGTTGTGGCTCATCGGACATTTATGAGAGAAAGTCTCTAATGTCCGAGTGCAAGTGAATGCAGCACAAGATGCACGTCATGTAACCCCTCCCCCGGTCCTGGCGCGAGCGTGGACATATGATTGGCGGCGATTTCATTTTTAACTGGACGGCGCAAAACGAGAAGCATTCGGACCCAAGCGCTGAAGGAATGAGGTATTTGCGGTCTACACTGACAGAGAAGAGACTGTCAGTTTGGCTGTACTCAGCATTGAATCAAAACGCACTAAAGCTGTTGATCTTAATACGTTTGTGAGGCGTTTTGCTGAACAAAATGGTAATCGCCGCATTCAGCTGTAATAGACATGCCAACTTGATGCTCTGCTCACGGATGAGCATACACAACTATTAAGATGATGACCTTACGTGTGTAAATATATTTTTTTCTTTGAGGGGGTCTGCCCCCAAAAAAACAGTTTTAAGTCCTGAGAAAGTCAAATCAGACGTTGTGTAAAACTACACTGCCCAGCCAAAAAAAAGTAACCACTTTGATTGAACTAGGCCAGTAGGTAAGGACTTTCCACTGGATAATAACTGCAGTATAAAAGAATGCATGACTGAAGTGATGGAGACCATGTTGAAGGCAAACAAAAAGAGGAAATAACAGGTCAAATCAAGCAAATCCCCCTCTCAGATTCCACAGCAACCAGAAGAACATAAATACTGGCTGGTGATTTGATTCATCAGCTTTGTGATGGAATAAAAAATGCACAGTGCATTTCCTTAGCTGTGGGTGAGTCCACTGACACCACTGACAATGCTCAGTTGCTGGTGTTTGTGAGTTGTTATGATGAGGCAAAGGGGGAGTTTGTTGAAGATGTGTTGGGCCTGACGAACCTCAGTGGACGCACAAGGGGGCAAGACATTTATAAAGCAATAATGGGAATGCTGAATGAAAGAGGGTGCAGCTGCCTTTATTCATAACTGTGCAGCTCTTACACTGCGACTCTGAGGGGTCAAGCACAGACACAATAACAATGAAAACGGCTGCATACAGATTATTTTTGTTTTTGCAACCTCGTGTTAAGAATCTTGTTGCAATTGTTTAAAAGTTTGAATGACCGTAATAAACGGACCTTTGTCTTATTGAAACATTTATTTTGGACCTTTAAGATTTGTATTTGAGTACCCCTGATTTATTGTTTACAACGTAACGAAGCAGGAAATGCAGCAGGACCCAGAGCGCACGGAGCACAGAGCGGACAGCAGATAACGGAATTGCAGTTTTATTGCTTATAGATTATCAGAACATTTCAAAGTGGACACAGCCTCATTGGATATTAATCTATGGATTAACTACATCATCGTTTTTATCGTTTTAATGCCATTGAAGACCAGTTTAGACCAGACAACGAGGAAGGTAAGTCATTGTTAGCCTAGCGCATTAGCGCTAGCGCCATTTGTTTTGATGTACGTTTTTGTTGATAACGTCGCGAGTTTGTATCTTTCAGTGTTGGGCTGTTCAGGTGGGCACCGTTAGATTCTGTGTCTCCTTGCGATCATAAACAATGTGTTGGATGTGCAGCTAGGATAAGTAATAAGGGAGCGAGGAGTGATTTTCGGTGCTGTAATAGGTTAGCATTTTTCGCTCGGGGCTAATTCAGAGGCTCACTGTAAGAGTAGGCCTATGTTTTTATTTTTTTTTTTATTTTTTTTTTTTTTTCACAACAGTTGTATTTGGATGGAATGAATACCTATAGTGATAATTCAAAGTAATAAAATGATTTTTACAGTGAAAAAGTTCAAATGGAACCGATGGTTCCCAAATTACCCAGAGGTGAGTCCGCTTAGACTTTATTTTTCTAAATCTCTCTAAAAAGGTCAAATGTCACTTGTTTTGCATCAATCTTGATACAGGGTACTTATTATATGTTATAGTTTGGATTCCTAAAGCTTTTAGTCTACTAACCCATCATGCAAGGGTGGTTTTCACTATAAGTAACGTTTTTTTTTTAGGTGGACATTAGAATTTACATGTTTTTACTATGTTCCATCTGAATTTACTTTAAAATAAAAACATTTATATTGATTCTGACACTTCTACATCCAACTCACAGATGTAACCTTGCTTTGAGAAAAATAATTATTAATTTACCCCTTTTAGAAGTGAAGATATATAATTTGTTGTGTTAGTGGCATTTTCGAGCCTGAAACCTGAAAAACAGGCTCAGGGCTTAACTGGTTAAATACAATTAAATCAAGTTATTTTGGTAAAACTAATGAAAAATGTAACTAAAAATATATATAAAAAAAATATATATATATTTTTTAATGTTTTCAAATATTATTTTTTAGAATATCTTAGGCCCCCACAGAGGGCCTAGAGGGCCCTGACGGCTCGCCACTGAGTCCGAGTCACATACATGCCAACCTTTCCAAATCCAAAAGAGGTAGGTTTGCGCGCGGCAAATGTGCACACCCAAATTAGGTAATCAGAAGAAATGGAACCCCAGTAATTACATGTATAAACCATGTATTTAACATATATTGCATCATTTTATGCATTTTTCAGAAAAAGTGGTAGTTTGGTAAACAGCAGAGGTGGGAGTAAGTCCTACATGTGCAAGTCATGAGCAAGTCTCAAGTCTTGACCTACAAGTATCAAGCAAGTCCCAAGTCACTGTGGTGAGAGTCAAGTCATACGAAATTCTGATGAATAAGCCCAGTTTCCGCATTTAAATCAGTTCAAAGACAGTGGTTATGAAAATGGATGTAACCCACACTATGATCTTCATTACATACACAGTTCATCATTGAAATCTAATTTAGACCGATGACAATCATATTAGATTCATATTAACCCTAGAACTGCAGACAATAAGCTAGGACTCAAAAAGTCTGTTCAAAAAGGCAGAATTCCAGGTAAGAAAATCATATATGGCATTTGCCAGTACACATATTTAATTTAAATGTCTGTTAACACTAGAACCGCCAACAGCGTCAGCACCTACATAGATATCATTTTCAAATCATTTAATGTGTTCCTCTTCATCATTTCCTTATAAACTAAGTAGATTTAAAACTCACTTAATTGGGTTCATTTAGAAATGGCTTCAGTTTATCATCATAGCAGATCAAAAAGTTCAGATTCATTTTACAATAAATCAAGGAATGATGCACTTCTACAAACAAAAACAACATCATTAAAACATTTAAACAAACTACTAAAAGTAGATGAACTACATTATTCAACAGTTTACAGTAACTTCTGATAACAACTCAGGGGAAATAACGAGGCATCTCTTTTCCTCTGTCTCTCTCCCCCCCCTCCTGGCAGCCCGTCAGTATCAGGGTTAGTCAAAATGAATCCCTTGGCGGTTCTAGTGTTCATTTACCGTTTTGTCTTCTCTTTGCTTAATCGATTTGAAACCAAGTCTAACGTAGCGTTTAAACTTAACGTTAGCTTTCTAGCTAACACAACACATGCACGCACCTTTCTCTGTGGGTTTGTTGTAGTGACGAATGAAGTTGGATGTTGTGGTGGTCGTGTCACTGATCTTTATGCTGCAGACCCTGCATACCGCTGTTCTCTTCTTATTACCGTCATCGACAACATAATCCTTGAATCCAAACTTCACTATTTGTGGAGTAACGCTAGCCGCTGCCATGTTAACTGAGACTCCTGCCTTCTAGTGGGTTGCCATGTTTGCGCGCATGGCGCTATAATCACGTTTTTCGAAAAAACTAAACGTAATATCTCAATACAAAAACAAACGCAAAGCTTCCAAATATGCTACATTTTTATGTAATACTGCCCGTATTTAAAAAAAAAATTAAATCGAGATAATACACCCGAAAAAAAGCTTTTATTGATACAAAACTTGACCCAAAGCCGTCTGAATTTCTGACATGACCTTCCCAGCAGCCTCCGCGCGCGTGACGTCATACATGCCAAACAGTCTCTGGACCAACATCCCGACTCGGCAGTCTCGGTCACAAGTTTTTCGACAAGAAAACTGAATTAACATGGGTTATTGTTGTGCTTTTTGTTGTACGAACGGTGCGGGATCTGGGAGAGTTTTTCATGTATTTCCCAAAGACCAAATCATCCACAAAAAATGGATTTTGTTAGTGAATCGTGTTGGATAGCAACCGACAAAATGGAGCAGGTTGTGTTCTGATCACTTCGCGTGTGATGCATACGAGGTTGATCCTGCTATCATCAAGTCTGTTGGTGCAGAAGCATAAATAGCACGTCGGAGGCTGAAACCCGGAGCCGTCCCCTCCATATTTCAGCACAAGAAACCACTGAAAGAACGAAAGAGCCGGGCGATGCAGAAACGACAAAGAATTGAGGTAAACAACTTTTGTTTAGATTTCAAAGCGCACGGAGCACAGCAGATAACGCAGATAACGGAATTGCAGTTTTATTAAGTTTTATTGCTTATAGAGGTGGGCACCGTTAGATTATGTGTCTTTACGATCATAAACAATGTGTTGGATGTGGAGCTAGGATAAGTAATAAGGGAACTAGGAGTGATTTTCGGTGCTGTAAAAGGTTAGCATTTTTCGCTCGGGGCTAATTCACTGTTAGCATTGTAGTTTGTCAGCAGCTCATTCATCGCTCCTCCACTCATAACGGAAAAGTGTGAACAATATGCATTATGATAGGGATTAAATCCACTATTATTCCTCCTGCCACAATTAAAAATGCCCCCCGTGCAATTAAAAGTGACTGTGAGCACTTAGAAAACCCAACATTCTTCTAATCACTTCATTAGGCCATTGCATCAAAAAAGCCCTCGAACTTGGCGAACTTGAATCATCACCATCAGCACTTTCATCGGTGATATCAGGTGACGTTTCCTTGTATTTCCTCTTCGACATCAGAGGCTCGTAGAGATAGGGTTGGATGTCGACAACATACTCCAGATATTGGGTGGCCTCCGACTCAGAATCAGACAGGGGACGGGTGGCGCAGTGGTCTGTGCATCCGATCATCAGATCAAGGGGGAGTGCTGGGGAACTCCAGTTCGAAACCCGCTCCTGCCGCCACTGTGTCAAGCCGTTGTGTCCTTGGGCAAGACACTTCACCCAGATTTGCTCCTGTGGGTATTGTCCACAGTACATGTATAATACCAATGTGTACCTGTAAAAGCGCCTCGATGTCTTCGAGGCGTGAAGATGGACGGTGTGGCGCAGTGCGCTGTGCAATGATCATCAGATCAAGGGGTGAAACCCGCCGCTGCTGCGTCTGTAAAGCCGGTGTGTCCTTGGGCAAGACACTTCACCTGAACTTGCTCCTCTGGGTATTGTCCACAGTATCTGACCATTGCATGTATCATATATGTGTAATGTGTGTATATGTAAAGCGCTTTGAGTCATTGATAAAGCGCTATAATAAATGTAAGGAATTATTAATTATTAGACATGATAAGCCGGGTGGAAATATGTTAGGCATTGAACAAATTCCCATCCACCTCGTCCTTGTGAGGTGAGTCCGCCTGGAATTTATTTTGCTAAACCTCTCTAAAAAGGTCAAATTTCACTTGTTTTGCATCAATCTTGATACAGGGTACTTATTATATGTTATAGTTTGGATTCCTAAAGCTTTTAGTCTATAGTCTACTCAGAATCAGACATGATAGACAAAACTAGTTGTACTATCGGCGGAAGCCGCTGTGATTGATAAGCCAGGTGGAAATATGTTTGGCACATCTGACGTCACGCGCCGCCATCTTGCGGAGGAGCGGCGGAGAAAATAAATCGTCGGACTTGGTGTTGGGGGTTGAACAAAATTAATATTGCGCATTGCCAGACTCATATTATCTCCGATTTTAATACTGAAATATCTTAGATAGTGATATAGCTATATGATTTCGATTGTACTGGCAATTATACAAAAAGCTTTGCATTTGATCTTTAATGTCCTCGGCCCAGTTCAGCCCAGATACCCTCCAATTCACTCCCTTTTACTTTGTAACTGTCATTTGTGTGTGTTACTGGATGGTTTCATTTATCATACATTTATTCTCATGCCACAGTAAATACATTGTTTATGTGCAATATACATCATGCTGGGTCTGCCATGTCTCTCCTGAAAAGAGCATTTGTTAGAATATGATCTGTGAATTAAAGGACATTTCCGCTTGACATTTATAATTCAGGAAAAGTACATAGATTGATGGAACTGACTGAGGGTTCTGATCAAATAATGTGGGGGACTGGAGGACTTTATTTTCAATCAGAGAAAACATTAAGGTCTGTTACGCATATTGCTACTTAAGTTTGGCCGGGGGCTTCACTTTTACCTCATTCACACCAACGGTGTTTCGGGGCCGGTTCGGAGCTGGAGCTTGAAAAGCACCGGGTTTTCCTCTTCACACCGCAGCGGAGCAGCCTCTTAGCTCCAGAATCCGGTTCGTTTCAAGCACCAACAAATTGTCCGGCCAGAGCAAAAGCACCACATACATCACGCTTACGTCGAGGCGGGGGCAGGGGCGGGATCAACTCCTGAACAAAAACAAGAAGCCGGCGTTTTATCCAGCTTGTACACAACGATGGAGAAACTTAACAAGCAGCAGTGGTCCACTGAAGAGACCAGCTACCTACTGGGAATCTGGTCTTCCGAAGAGGTACAGAGGAAGCTGGAGCACAATCGGCCATTGTTGTTGTTGTCGGTGTGAGCTGTGAGGGGTTTCTGCGCGGTTTGGCTTTATGAAGCAGGCACGCAAACGGTTACGTCATGACGCAAACGATGACGCAATGACGCAGCACCAGTCGGACTCTGGGCGGTGTGAAAAGAGCCTCCGTTAAACCGAAGAACCGGTTCTGAACCTGAAAAGCTCTAGCACGGAGCTTGAACCGGAGTTGCGTTGGTGTGAATGAGGTATATGAGGCATTTACTATGAACCACAGGAAGGCACAATCTGTCTTTGTGTTGGTTTTATCCAGCAAAGCGTACTCTTCCGAACACTTTTATTTCATACAATTAAAGGGAAATGGAAACACTTTTCAAACTGCTTTCCATGCGACAATATTCCCATTAGGAAATGTATTTATCTAGTCTATTTCCAATGTAAACGATCGAGATACGCAAATGTATTTTTTGAAATACGTGCCTAATGACCATGGGCGCTTCCATTGCTCCGGGACTTTCCCAGTGACGTCACTGAGTGGGTACGGCTTCCTGGGCCAAAGCTCAATAACAAACAACATGGCGTGCAATGCACCAGTAGTTTACATTAAAAGAAAACGGTCGTCGTCAGGAGTTTATTGTATTGCCCCAGGCTGCACAAATGGATTTTATACGAAGAAGGAAGAAGTACATTTCCATAGGCTGCCACTAACGGATGAGAAGCTGCTCAAAGCATGGGTTATTTCCATGAAACGGTCCGATCCGCCGCTGAATCAGTACGCACGTGTGTGCAGCGAACACTTTAAAAATGACGATTATGTCCGCAAAATGAGGTTTGATAAGTCTGGATGCCTGGTTCAATACAAAACATCGGATTTGAAGCCAGGATCTGTTCCCACAATATTCGATTTCTCAACGTATGCAGTCGGGAACACCGACCGTCCCAGCACGTCGGCCGCGCAAGACAATGACAGTGTCAACAAACGTGAAGTTCGAGCCACCAAAGGAGTTGCTTCAGCTGCCGAGAGAGAGGTAAATTACATTACATTATTACATTGCATTTAGCTGACGCTTTTATCCAAAGCGACTTACAATAAGTACATTCGACCAGGAAGACACAACCTTGAAGAAAACAGAATCATATAAGTACATCAGGTTTCATAGAGCCAAACATTTCAAGTGCTACTCAACTGGCTTTAGGTAAGCCAGTCCTTTATTAGTATAAAAGTGCTTTGTTAATAGTTCTATCGCTCGAAGTGGAGTCGAAAGAGATGAGTTTTCAGTCTGCGCCGGAAGATGTGCAAGCTATCTGCTGTCCTGATGTCAATGCTCATTCCACCATCCTGGAGCCAGGATAGCAAACCCACGTGTTTTTGCTGATGGGAACTTGGGTTCACACAACTAAACGTGGGCAGTCAGTGACTTTGGCCACACAGACGGAACCACTGGAACCATGCCCGTGTAAAACTGTGACTTTGGTGAGTGTGCAGACTGGGACCGATGACATCAACAACAGTCAGTTGCTCAGTCATGATCATCCATATTGCGTCAGCAGGGACATTGCTGGTGGATCCGCCACACTGGCACCTGCAGATGCAATGGCCAAAGCACCACCGAGTCCAACACCTGATGTGTCAATGCCTGAAGAAGATGCTTCCAGCTCTGGGGAGAGCATTCCAGGGACTGAGCCTTCTTCGTCGGACTACAGCCCTACTGAAGATGACATTATACAGAATGACAGCGAAGACAGCGAGGATGATGGAGAACATTCAGTGGATGGCGGAGAAGATCCAGTGTTAGACAAAAATGATCTGGTATCCCATGCACAACTGATGAAGCTGTTTTGTGTATGCAACTTTGCCGGATGCGGAAAATGTGTGATCAGCAGGCCGTACTGTTCAGCCAAAGGCTTTGGACTGACAGTGAAAACTGACTGCATAGATGGCCATGAGTTTGTGTGGACTTCTCAACCCCTCTTAAATAGAAATCCACCTAAATTGTTAAGTCTTAAATTCCATGTTGCAAAAATTAATCCTACAATTGACCAAATTGTGATTTTACATGAGAAAATTGCCTGGCCCTCTAAGTTTGACTTGGACACGGGGGGGGGGGAGGGGTGGCGGCTATCAAGCCCGTGTGATAGAAATTGAAGATGTTGGCTTTATTAAATAAAATGTATGGTATAATATATAATATCTTTTCAGGATTACAATGTGACAATTTCCATACTAGCCACAGACTGCCACCCTGCAGTGCAGAAGATGCTACGTGAGGACCACAAGACCATCAAGCATGAGTTTGACTTGTGGCACATTGTGAAAGGTGTGAAGAAGCGGATGCTGCAGAGCAGGAATACCGAGCTGAAGGAGTGGGTGTGCATGGTATCCAACCATCTTTGGTACTGTGTGTGTACATGTGATGGTGACGCGTTACTGCTGAAGGAGAAATGGACGTCCATCCTCCATCATATCATCAATGTTCACGAGTGGCTGTCGGCAGAGAAGATGCTGAAGTGTGAACACGAGCCTTATTCTGAAGAGGATGGGAGTTCCCGACCTTGGTTGGAGCGTTCATCCAAGGCCTTTGGCACTCTACAGAAAGTGGTCATGGACAAGAGACTGTTGAAAAAACTAGATAAGGTATTGTCTTAATTGCCCTTCTTCATTTATATATTCTGGCCTTATAAATTCACCACAAAGCAGTATATTTATCTAAAGAGAATATATTCAACGGATGAACAAACAGTAAAATATGAAATTGAAAATATGTAAAAAAAGAAAATACAAAGACATGCATAATTAATATCAGTATTTGAATTATCCACCAACCATGGGTGATTATTCAATAGTGATGTTTGAGAATTGCATGTCTGGCATCTCTCGACTCCAATAGTTCGCAATCTGACAAATTAAGTAATAACAAAAATGCTAAATAATGCTGACATTCATGACCCACTCTGTTCAATTGCAGGTTACAGAAGGGATCCATACTGGCGAGCTGGAGAGCATCCATTCTTTGTATACAAAGTACGTTCCAAAGCGCAAGAAGTTCACGGAGGAGAGCTTTCAGGCACGCCTTGCTGCATTGGATCACAACCACAATATCGACCGTGAGCAGGCACAGACCAAGAAGGGGGCACTGCAGTTCAAACTGCAGTACTCGAAGCCTGCTGGAGGATATGTGGTGAAGGCGATGAAGACACCAAAAAGCTACAACTTCCGAAGAGAAATCATGGTAGGGGTAGTCGAGAGGTGTTTATCAGCATCGTCCATGAGGTCCGAACTTGCAGAACACCGTCATACAGATGCAGAGAAGGAGAAAAGGACACTTGGTGCGCATAAAGGCCTGGTAAAACCATCGAAGGAGGATGCTGTGGCACACCACCTAAGTCGATTTGTGAACAAGTAATGTCGGTCTCTATGTGTCTGTCGTATATGAAGTCAGCCTGTGGGGCTCAATGTGTCTGTGGTGTATGAAGCTTAGTCAACCTGTGGGGCTCTGTGGCAAATAAATAAAGGACGTCTATGGCTGAAGTAATATATGCTGGTAGTATTTGTATATTATTATTTGAAGGGTAAAAAGTTTGGTTCAGGAAAATGGTCTTTATTACTTTATGAACATCGAGCACTGAAAAACATTTGTAGAATCTAGTGAGATACATGTATATGCTTGATAATATAAGTTGTAAATACTGTTCTGATATATCACAAACATTGTATGAATGGTTCCATTATCAAAGTAGAATTTTCTTCGCTAACCTAAATGTCACGATTTCACTGTCAAAAATTTGCCTTCCATGCATGGAATCATTGGTCACATCATATCCCTCCAGAATATTCAAATCCTTTGTAGGTTACTGATGGTAGTGACTTCGTATCCGATTCACAACACAGGCAGGTATCGGCACTCTGTTCCCTTTTCCAAGGAAACATCTAGTCCAGATGGTGAATTGCCGATAAGCTGTTAGTCTGTAGAGGCTGAAATAAATAGGATACACATATAAATACAAATCATTTAATTTAAAACAATTATATATTTTTAAATAGGGCCTACACTTACTCGCTATTTATTGGTCGTTCGAGGGTTGCTGCACGCACGTCTCGTAGCGATACCATTGCGATCGCCAACATATCATTCTCGATGGAAACCATAGGGAACAGTCGGTGTTCCATGATACACTGGAGATTATTCCCGTCTGAATTGAGCATGTGGTCGATACCAATTCCCCTGCAACATCTACATTCATTTTCCGATGGCATCACCACACAATTGTTACATGTACACCAATCTGTGTTGTCCATTCGTCCCGGGTTTTGAGCAACATCTTCTTCCTCTGAGACCGAGTCGGTACTGGAACTGGTGGTATCCCACTCGGCGAGTTCAGAACCGTCTGTACTTTCGGCGGATTCCGGATCGTATGCCACTCTAGTATTCGACCGAATCGGTTCATAAGCATAGGCCATGGGATGCCTGGTAACTGTAGATGCTTCCACATCAATGTCATCTCCCGACGAATAGTCAAATTCATCGTTCAAAACGTCGATCTCATTGCAAAATTCCTCCATCGCTGCCATATCTGCTACGTTGTGTTGACTTCCGGTATGGATACCACGAGCGAAGACCCACCCAGTGACGTCACCATTTGGGACTCCCCTAATGGCGGCGGCCTGGTCCCGGAATTCCCCACCCGGCCGGCGGATAATTAATTTTCTTTTGGCGAGTAATATCATATAATAAATATTACGATCAATATCCATTGTAAAATGAATAAACTACCGGAATATTATAGCTGTAATTGGTGTTTCCTTTCCCCTTTAAGATATGTATTCTGTTGCTGATGTTGATGAGTTTCCCTTTACCTTATCAAAGTACATAATGTAGACGACAGCTGCAAGTGTCTCCATATAGCCTTTTGAAGTGAAGCTATAACAAAGCTACGGAGAAAGCTATCTGAACAAAAAAGGTTTTTAAATTTGGAGCAGCACTTGAGGCAATTGTGGATGTGAGGTATGTGGTCGTCTTTCAATCAGAATGTTGTCGGTTCGGTCCCAGCCCGTGCACTCAACAATGTATCCTTGGGCAAGATACCTAACCCCGAGTTGGTCCCGATAGCCAATGGTGTGTGTGTTAATATCAAAGATTGTTAATTTGACAGCTCGTTATGAATGAGGTGTGAATGATGACTTGTAGTATCTAAAGCATTTTGAGGGGTCGTAAAGACTGCATAAATCGCTATATAAGTACAGTCCATTTACCATTTGAAAACACATCACACAAAGTAAGTGGCATCAAAGGATGTTGTCACTGTATTGTTAAAATGCTTTTCTTGTATATAAATACTTTAAAAAGTTGATCATGTTTTCACAAAGTAGAAATCTGAGTCATTTCTTCCAACCTGGTCTCACCAGAATGCATGATTCCACCACGACTTCTTAACACCGCATTGCGTGGTGGAGTCACGAACTTTGCTACATTTACGTGTGCACCACGCAAACAACATAAAGTGAATGAGGCTCCTTTGTCGTGGTGCACACACGCATTTCTACAACGTCCAGCAGTGAACTTTTATTCTATAAAACGTTTTTAAAATATACTTTATAGCTTGTAGTAACTCACGGGAGGCTTCTTTTATTTTATTTGTATTCACAATCATTTGTATTTTTCGTCAGAATGTATTATGGTGCATTAGTTAAGAATTTGTGTTCTCAAAAAACAGTGTGTGTAATACAACTGTGATTTTTATTAAATTAGTTAGTTTTTAAGGAAGGCCAGAGCTGCAACTGTGTCAAATAGATTGTTCCCTTTCGTTAACGTTTTTTAAAAGAACATTATATTCCGATTTGATCATGTCCCCCTTTATTGTATTACGGAGAGCAATGTGAGCGTCCATTCCCATTGGATAACGCAGGATTTTACACCCGGAAGTAAGTATTCTCTTTACTGTCGATTGATTTTACAGTGATATCTGCACTACTCATCAACTCAAACACACCAGATTATCCTTGTTGATTACACAACATTGATTGGTTTAAATTGTGAACAATGCTTTTGTAATTTTCCCCTTCGATTCGGAGAAACAAATATTTGTTCAGTTTAGGATTTTTTTATTTATTCTGGCTCTGTATGATTAAAAGCAACACGATTATCGACCAGACCCCAATTGTTGTTGTTGTTGTTGTTGTTGTTGTGAATGGTGTTGGGGAGAAAATCAGCGACGTAAACGGTGATGTAATGACGCAGCACCAGTCAGGCTTTGGGCGGTGCAAATCAGTTCGGAACCAGAAGAGCACTAGCATGGAGCTAGAACTGGAACTGGTTTGGTGGGAAAGGGGCATTAGTCCCCTGGAGGGACGGATGGAGGAGAAAGGAGAGAGGTACAGAGAGAAGAGAGAACCTGGTGTGATACAAGATGCACTGGTGTTGTCCCCCTTCGTGTTTACATAATTTGGGTTGATCCTCGTAATAGCAGGGCACTTACACCCTAAATAATAGGGAAATATTGTTTCCACAACATCGTTTGACATGCTTCCCAGAGAGACTTTAGGTAAATATCTCAGGGCTCTGTGAAACATTGCTTGAAACAAAAGGCTTATGTTGTTAAAGTGCAATAAATTGTCCACAGTAATTACAATTCATCCTGTGGAGGACATGAATGTGCAAATCAAATTTAGATGAAAATCCATTCCAAAGTGGTTGAGATAACTATTTTCATTTCCATATTCCAACTAAATATGTAATCAGTTTATTTACAGAAGTAACACCAGTTGGCTATAACTAGTGAACAAATATTTACAACCTGAATGATACTGACAGACTCCTTCTTGACTTATGTCTCTCTGCTCTTTGAAAATAATGTCTTCGGAAATGATTTACGCTCATAGTGACCCATTAAAGCACATGACTAGACAGGATTCCATTACACACACTCACAGTATATATGAGCTCAGTTCCACAGCTTTCCAGTGCTGTCTGAAGGCAGAGGCAGTAGTAAATGTGACACACTGCTCAAAGTTGTTAAATAAATTAGTTAATCTCCAGGCAGGGGTCACTCAGTCACCTGTAAAGAAGTGAGATGACGCTGAAAACAAAGAGGCCGCCAACAGCTCGGATTAGTGTGTTGGAGGCTTTCATGGTATGGGAGAGAGAGAGAGCCAGCAATTGATTTTTAGAAATCTATGAAAACCAATCCTAACGTAGACGTGTCAGTTAGAGAATGTGGGTCGGACAGGTGTTTCACTTGGGAAGGGAGTTATGGGTGAGCCGGTATTATTTAGCTTTGGTTATTTTGCTACTACTGTTTATCCCATTCTTGGATCAAGTCCGGACTGGAGACAGCCTTCATATCGCATAGTGTTGTGCTTCAGTTCTACATACTCCGGCCTCTGCAACACACCAGCATTTCAGAGACAGATGGTGTCTGTGTATTCAGCAGGATGTCTACAGAGGGACTTAGAGTAAAGTTGTTATATATATAATATATATAATGGCACTGTGCTAGCGGTAAACAGTGAATAAAGAACATGTCAAGCTATGTGCTGTATCAGAAACAATGTGCAACGTTTTTTGGAAGTAATATGGTCTGTGTTTACATTAGCAAGCATTGCTAACACCCAGAGCTAACGCTGTACTGGAGAGAATATGTGTAAAGAAGCAGGATATAAAAGGTACTGTACTTGAGGTAAACCCACGAGAGATAAAGCGTTTGAGCTCCACACTGTTTCAGAAATAATCCTTGATGTGGTTTGGAACATAATAGGGCGTTTAATCACGGCAGCGTTTAGCTGAGTTTCTGCTGGTAGACAGCCTTCTCTTCACAGAGCTCACTGCTTGCATGCAGACGCTTCAAAGGGGCGTGGCCAGCAGCAGCTCAGTTACATTTAAAGGGCCAGACCCAGAATCAGCACTTTAGTAACAGGGTTGAAATACAGGGGTATGAGGCATGCTACAATGGGGGGTCTGTTTGGTATTTTGAGCAAAACAGCGGAGCACGGCGACCCACATTGAAAATGACTTAGGCCTACCTTTGATGATCAAATCACTGAAACACAAAGTCCATCCTCCTGTCCTTTTGGATGAAGCACTTGATGGCGGGTCATGCAGCTGATCCTTTGCCACTCCAGTTTATCATTGTAACTCAATCTTGAAAATGACTCGGTTAATAATTTCGCAACGATGTCATCACTATCACTGAAGTGAACCATCATGAACGAACTTATGCTAATCATAAATCTATCTATCATAAATCTATCGATTAGATTTATGATTCGAAAATAATAAAAGTAGGATAGACATGTGGATATTATCCGGCTGAACAAAACGTGCATTTATCTAACAGGTTCGTTTTCCACAGACCTTATTTCAAGCTATTTTCCAAAATCCTCTGGAAAAATCCCATTGCTTTCTGTCGAGGGAATCCGAGTGAAGCTTACTTCCGGGTTTTAGGACGCGTCACTGCAACACTCTATACACATGCATAAACTTCACAGCGGGTGGAACTTGTCATAAAGTCCGCGAAAATAAAGCCCATCCATTTAGAGGGAAGATATGATTGGTCAATTGTACTGTCATTTGACATTACTCTCTCGTTGAGTTACTGTAGCTGGCCCTCTGTGAATTTACAGCAGGACGAGCAATCAGCTCCTGACTTCACAGTAACTCGCAGAGACGACCAAAGGAGCTTCTTTCATTTAACCCTTCACATTCCAACAGAAACTGTGGGGGGGAGGGGGGGTTACCTTGGTTGGTGATTGGCTAATGGTTACACAAACCAACAAATCTTTATAACATCATGAAGTCGCCAAAATCTGATCAGCTCATTTTTTTATATAAATGGATCAGGAGAAAAAGAGAGAGAATGTTTTTTCCTGAAAATTTCAGAATCTCATGATGTATAATAAACATTAAAAAGTGGATTTTTCACAATAGGTGACCTTTAATGTTTGTATGGAGACATATAAAATAAGATAACAAACTGATTTTAAATATTTCATATGCAAGGTTGGTTCCAAGGAGGGACAAGAGAAACAATTCAATTTTTGAGAGCAATATATTATTTTAACTTATATTTTGAAACCACTTTTTCTACAACTATATTCACATGTTGTCTAAGGACAAGTATATGTAACACAACAAGTGTATGTTTTAGCATTGGCATGGATTATTTGAAATTTCATGGGTGGGATAGAAAATGTCCTACAATTCTGAAATGACTCATACACTATATGGGTTTTACTTAATATACTTTGATACATGCTTTTATGGTTATTTATTACTTAAACATTTGGTTCATTAAGAATAGCTACAGTACACATCGATAGGAGAGTTAGAAGCAAATCTTCTCTGAGGGTTAACAATCATGTGTCCACTTCAGGAACAACAACAACCTTTCCTGACAGTCATGTTGGCACATTTAATCACAGCACTATATAGATGATTCCTGCTATGTAGCAAAACTATAATAAAAGAGATAAAGATATGATTCATGGAATGGACAAAGTCACTTCAGTGTGTCAGCTTCAACACTCTTCCCGAAGGTAACTGAGGGCGCCTCGTCTCAGGCTTTCTCTCAGGTCTCAAGCCAAAGGAGGCTCTCCCAGACCAGCAACTCTTAGAATACATTTTCATATTTTTCCTCTTGCTTTCACTTCAGTCTAAAACTGCACCCTTGGCTTTTGTCAAGTCACCTCTTCAAACATTTCTAACACCCTCTTACTGCTTTTTTTTGTTTTGATCAAAGTATTTTTATTGGTTTTAAGGACACATAAGATACAATGATCAGTACAATACAGTATTACATTCCAAATGACACAACCCACCACCCGCTCCAACAGAGCCCCACCCCTATTATGGTATTACCTTACCGATTAGTAATGACATCACACTAAAAAAATATCCTAATTTTACAGCAAATAACTGTAAATGTTTATAGTAATAATCATGTTTTTTCAAATAACTTGCAAAATTCTATGGAAGCCTGTTTGCGTCACAGGACATTTTTTTTCCCTGTAAGTCAATATATATATATTTTTTAACTGTTGTTAGACTATGTTCCCCCCTTCTAAACGTATGAAATGAATGAGAAAAATATGAACGACTCTTCATAGAGCCACGCGCGCGCAACACGTTCTCACTCCCATCCCGTCACATATTGACGGACGGTCAGGGCCCCTCCCCGTCGCTATATTACGTACAGGGTACCCCTTGACCGTCAGGCTTCTACGGGCAGGGCGTCCCATAGACCTTCATTGCGGACAGCGGACCCCTTGACCGTCAGGCTTCTACGGGCAGGGTGTCCCATAGACCTTCATAGACCACGTGATCAACAACAATGGCCGACCTTCGTGTTATTCTCGATGGAAAAGGCCTATTTTAAGGTTCATTTGGCCAATAAAATGCGTTTTGATGTCATTTTATGCGAGTAATGAGTTTTTATTTCTGATTATTTGTGCAGTACATGTACATCATGTTTAGTTTGCTAGTTATGACGAAGATTACTTCATGAATGTGTACACATTCATGGTTGCTAACGTTTTTTTGGTGGAAATGTGTTTTTTCACAGCAAAGTCACCCTCTGTACTTGGACTTATTGGGAGAATCTAAAGGCAAGAACATCCCAAATATTCATTTCGATCTTTATTTTAGACCTTTAGTGTTGCCGTCTGTGAGGAAAATAAATGGGGCTCAGAGCCTCGTATTTTTTAAATCTTTTTTTCCTTCTAATTTGTTATTCTTTTCAAAATAACACACTGTTATTTACTCACCAATAACACACAATTATCCTTGCTTTTATTTATTGGTTTAATTCCATAATCTCGGGCTTTTTTGGCGTTCGTCAGGAACTGAATTTCAAAATAAAAGTAACCGGAAACAGACGTAGGCCTATAAGGGACATTTCGAGCATCATTGCGATTGTCAACATTTTTGAGTTTAGGATGGCCGAAGACACTACACTACCCATAATCCCCAGCTATCGTTTAGGACTACAGTCCCCGTGATTAATCTTCAAGGTCTGGGATTGGATGTTGGAGTGGCAGTGTGCCAAGGTTACGCCGAGCGTCAAACAGCTGTTTGAAATGGAACGAAACCACGCCAGACTATCCAAAACTGGAATCGAACGCCCTCCCAGAACTACACACTACACTATTGTGTTTCGCAAAATGTTCTATGGGACGTCTCTACTGAACGTTTTCGTTTTTCCCACAATTAGAAGTTGCCAGTATTAAACACATTGGTGTTATCAAATGTAAAACATATAATTAATAAATGGGTGAAAATCACTGTCCATAATGCGCAGCATTAATATATAGCATTAATATATACCCACATGACAGCTCATTGATACTTTGTAATTCTACTCCACTACAATTCAGAGGTTAACTGGTATTTTTACTCCACTGCATTTATTTGAGTTACTTTGCAGATTCTGATTAATGATGTGAAATATAAACAACCCTTAAATCAGACTTTAGTTACACCTGAATAAAATTCAGGTAAGGTGATTGTCAAGTGCCAACAATCAGGAGGGATATTTGATAGTTGGTGCTTGAGAAGACTAAACATGTATCTGCAATTAACATGAATGGAAACGAGTAATAAAGTATATTCATTACTCGTTATTCTCTACTAATAGTTAATTAAAGACTGTATATTATGGCTATTTTGCACATCCCTTTCAAGATTTCAAGATTTTCAAAGGTTTATTGACATCATATACACAACTACGGTGTAGTTATGCAATGAATGAAAAACTTGGGTCACAGGTTCCTCAACAGTGCATTACAAGTAGGGGTGTAACGGTTCACAAACATTTCGGTTCGGTACGTACCTCGGTTTTTTGGTCACGGTTCGGTTCGGTACGTTTTCGGTACAGCAGAATTTTTTTTCACAAAACAAAACATATATATATATATTTTTTATTATTATTAAACTGTGAATAATGTATTCACTCAAATAAATACAAAATATAATAAAATAAACATTAAGGTGCAGCATTTCGATGAACTGAAATAATCTGTATTTGAACTTTACTGTACTAGTACTCACAAAACATAAACTATTAGTTTTGGGTTTTTAATTATTATTAAACTGTGAATATTCACTCAAATAAATACAAAATATAATAAAATAAACATTAAGGTGCAGCTTTTCGATGAACTGAAATAATCTGTATTTGAACTGTACTGTACTAGCACCTAAGCAGCCAGCTTGACATTATGACTTGCTTGTCATTGTATTTTCATGTTTTTTTAAAGAAAAATTAACTTGTCGAAAGGGCAGATCTGCTGGCACTACCAATGTCTCCTGCTGTGGAGAACACCCTCTCTCTAGGGACAGAGGTAGCAGATACAGCCAGGTAGCGCTTTGCTAACATGGCAACATAAGGATATTTGGCGTTTGTAATAGCTTTGGCTCGGTCTGAACTCTCTGCGAGTGGTGGAGGCTTACATGCTAGCGGGAGTTGGGTTTGCACTTCAGTCTTTTTTCTTTTGGTACCGGTGATATTCAAGTTCGGGTGATGCCTTTTCAAGAGTGTGCAAGTTTGATGTATTGCCAGCCGCGTAACCAATGTTAGTTGAACAATGCCGACAAACAGCTTTGGTTCGGTCCACCTGTCTTTGTCCTTCATCCTTGTTCGTAACTGCGAAACCAAAATGTTCCCAAACCGGAGACTTCAATGATGCTGGAGGATTTTCGAGCTCAACTTTATCTGCGTTCGCCATTAATTTTCGACAGTTCCTCAAATTACTGACTACATTTGAACGCATCCCTGTGACCAGCTCTCATAGTATGCCTCTCATCCAATGAAATGACTTGCTCGCTCTATGACGCGTTGAACCCAATGTGAGCAAATTACTCTGAATGCTGCGACGCAGCACCTGAGATTACTTCCAACAAGTTGTTCACGTTCTCAATTTTTTACGTTTAACGTTATATTCGTTCGGTACACTTCGGTACACACCTGTACCGAACCGAAGGGCCCGTACCGAATAATTTCGGTACGGGTACGTGTACCGTTACACCCCTAATTACAAGACATCTATCAATATGTGTGTACCTCCACCATTAAACTGTCATATTCTGCACATTTCTTATTCTATCTACATAAGAGTATAATCCATATGTATAATATCAGTTAAAATAAGTGCTTCAACATAGTTAACATTGCAGGAAAGCAATATATTAGACGTTAAGTACTTTGTCAGGCTTAATATTTATCTGTAGATAGATACCCCCAAAGTTTTTTTCTTATTTAAAAGAAGACCTTAATCTGTTATTTAATGTTTAAATAAAGGTTAATTCGTTTTTCTGTTTTGCACCTCCTCCTATTAATATATTTGTACATCCTGCACTAAACTGTTTTATTGTAGAGATCACTTATAGTATCTTCTTGATTTTTTATATTCTATATTTCTATCACAGACCTTCTACTTTCCCCCTATGAAAGTATGCACTCTTAATATTTATATTAATCAAATATAACACATAAAAACAATAATTCAATAACGTGCTTTAACCACTAGGCGGTGCACACAAGGTACACACAGCCATAATTACTTTGTATTATTAGTGTTGGACACTTGTATGTACAACATCTGAAGATGTGTAGTTTTATTCATGCTTTCACATAATTTTACAGCATATTGCTATACTATTTCAGACTCAGTATTTACATTCTTACATTCAAAATTCAATCCAATTCAAATCAGTAATATCTTTAAAAACTACAAGTCCTTTTATATCAGCTGTGCACCGTTATGGTGTAAATATAACCTATCTATGAATTAGATCAAATGTAAAAGTCAGCCGAATTAGTGTTGATAACTGCAGGAGTATTGTGTGGAAGAGAAATTGGAAGATGTTGTTTAAGTGTTGATATATTTATGATCCACGTCAAGTAATTCAGTTCGGCAGCATTTCTTCAGTTTTTCCAAAGGTCTTCTCATCAGGGCCTCTATAAATAAAGAACTACGCAGATCTGTAATATTTAATGCAGCCGAACCGTGTATTACAATGCCGTTATGTGATGACTTTCAAAGAGAAAAGCAAGAGCACTCGGAATTAAGTATTATTTTATTCTTTTAAAATGTTTTCCGGATTTAATATATATAAACACCAAATCCCAGTTAGCTGAGGATCCTGGGTAATCACTAGAAATGCCTACGTCTGTTTCCAGTTGATGTTGTGTGTTGTGTGTGTGTGTGGTGTGTGTGTGTGTGTGTGGTGTGTGTGTTGGTGTGTGGTGTGTGTGTGTTGTGTGTGTGTTTGTGTTGTGTGTGTGTGTGTGTGTGTGTGTGTGTGTGTGTGTGTGTGTGTGTGTGTGTGTGTGTGTGTGTGTGTGTGTGTGTGTGTGTGTGTGTGTGTGTGTGTGGTGTGTGTAACCCTGCTTCAGAGGCCCATCATACAAGATTTAGGGGATCTAGTGGCAGATGCTGATAATAACATCCATCATGATGGTTTACTAATTGTGGTCTTTTTGTCCTCTAGGTTGCACTGCCACATCTACAGTAGCGCAGAATGGACAAAGAAAACCTACATCCCCATTGTTAGACGTACTAAATCCTGCACACTGCTCCTTCAAACTGACAATGTGAACATATGTCGCATTTTGTAATTTCTGTTATTTTCAGTTGAGAATGTTTCAAAGGCATCTTAAAAAAATAAACGTACTTTTTGTTTTTACTGTTTATAAGTATGATGCTTACATATGAAATGCTGTATTCATTAGTTGTACTATAATTCTACAAATATTTGTATATTTTAAGTTTTCAGAGTAATTATTTCCTACAGAACATTTTGTGCTGTCATTTTATTGAATGTGTTTGAATGGAAAATGTTAGAAAAAAGCTGTAAAATAACAGGTTCTGTATTTATTTTAGTGTTTGATCATACAAATCTAATAAAGAAATAATGTAAAAAAAGTTTTTCTCATCAGAACTTTATTTAAGGTATTTGTATGTAACATTTTAAGACAATGGCTAATTCAGAGGCTTGGTATTACCCTTGTGTTTCGTTTAACTAAAAATTGTTAATATTTTCTGATAGCTGAGTTTCTTCCCGTGAAGTGGGTATGACACATTCATAGTTTGTTAAATGATAAGAAACCCTCAGACGCTGTTTCTTGCAAGATGTTGCGTTTTGCCCCCGGTACCGGGGGGCATGGGGCTTAACTTAACTGAACCATTTATGACCTTGCAGCTGCCTCCTGTTGAGACTGGAGGAGCCAAGACTTCATACATTTTTTTGTTACAAAGAGTAACATCCGACTATCGCAAAGAGAAAACCTGCATGCTCAGGTCCGACTGCTGTCTAATCCCATCTGGCGCTAAACCGATGTACGACTATTTTATGGGACTATATAAGCATGGTGTGATTTTCTTATCCATTGAGCAGCATGATAACTCTGCTCCTTCTTGCAAGAATAAATTGGAACTTGATTATTGATTCCCAAGCCACTGTCGAGTGATATTTTTCTAACATTTGGACATGACTGTTTGGATCAAAAATATGCCCCCTAACTAATCAGTCCTTATTCCCTTAAAATACAGACAACAACACTAACGTTATATCATACAAGAAGAATGCTAAAGAGGATTGTCACCTAATTTCAGAAATACATCTTCTTTTGAATGTACCTCCGATAACACAACAGACAGCTTGTGTGTGAGCTAGAGGGCAGCTCCTCTGCTGAGTGATCATCATACATGTAAATATATATATTTTTAAAGACCATACATTACTTATCTGTCAGAGTGATGTCCACTGTGATGATGGATTTTCTGTATGGTTTTAGCTGCACCTGTACAATAGAATGTAGTCCAACCCTACACCTGTTAGTGTGTGAGACCAGAACTTTCCAAAAGCCTCAAAATCAGCCAACTACTCAGTGAAGTCCAGGGAGGAAGATAGAGAACATGTCTGTATCAGTCCTGCCCCAACATGCTCGCACAATAACAAATATTAATTTCAAAGCTTTATTTATCCAGGTGTATCCCATTGAGATCATTGATCTCTTTTTCAAGGGAGACCTGCTCAAGTAGCTTCCACATGAAACATAAAAACATAAACAGAACAACAAAAGGACATCATACACCTTTTTTCTGGCCCGACTAAATCGTGGTTCTAGGGCCAGGAACAACCAGGCTGAGTCGGGCTGAGTATGCTAAACTAGTGAGAGAATCGCTGGCAAGGGGGCTACAACTACAACAAGATGCAGGACAGCAGATAGCTTGCACATCTTCCGGCGCAAACTGAAAACTCATCTCTTTCGACTCCACTTCGAGCGTTAGAACTATTAACAAAGCACTTTTATACTAATAAAGGACTGGCTTACCTAAAGCCAGTTGAGTAGCACTTGAAATGTTTGGCTCTATGAAACCTGATGTACTTATATGATTCTGTTTTCTTCAAGGTTGTGTCTTCCTGGTCGAATGTACTTATTGTAAGTCGCTTTGGATAAAAGCGTCAGCTAAATGCAATGTAATGTAATGTAATGTAATACAGCATCATTACAGGGATTACAATTTACAATAACTATCCACATGAGCAGGTACCAACAGCTTCCGATTGAGTAGCATCCAACCGAGCTTTAAAAACATTTAGTGGCACCAGATGTCATGTCTAGGAAACTAATAGTGAAAGTGTATTCTTTATGTTAGTTTTGTCATGTCCCTTTGCCCTGTGCTTTATGTTTATTCCCTTAATTAATCATCCCTCTCATTTCAGGCCTCCACGCTCCCCGCCCCCTTCTGTCTCCTGCGTCCTTGATTGTTTTCCCCGCCCTGATTGTTTCCACCTGTGTCCCCTTTACCTGTGTATATATTGTGGTAGCTTCCTCCTGTTCATTGTCAGTTCGTTGTCTTACTATGACCCACGTTCCTGATTACCTCACGGACTTCCCACGGATCTACCTCATTGATCACTTGCTAGTTTTCCTCGAAAGAGTATATTTGTTTTCCTTGTTTTGATTACTGTGCTAAATTCCAGTAAAGTCTTTATTTTTTGAGAACACTATCTGAGTCGTGCAATTGAGTTCATGCCTCAGAGTCTCTCCTTGACACCAGATTGCTCAGTTTCCATTTCAATTGCAGACTATTCCAAGACAGAGGAGCTGCACATCTAAATGCCATCTTCCATAAGACAGTCCTAGCAGTTGGAACATTTAATAAAACTACAGCATGCGATCTCAGGCAGTAGCCACTTACAATTTTCCGTGAGATCAGGGAGCAGATGTAGGATGGAAGTTTCCCCAACATGGCTTTGTATATAAAAATGTACCAGTGACTGAGCCTCCGTACAGTTATGGCGCGTTTCCACTGCAGCGGGTAGCTCGCTTTAAGCGTGCCGAGTCGTGCGGGGCCCGTTTTTGGTTGCGCTTCCACTTGGCCTGGTTTTGGCCCGGGGCTACTTTTTCACCTTTTTTCTGGCCCGACTAAATCGTGGTTCTAGGGCCAGGAACAACCAGACTGAGTCGGGCTGAGTATGCTAAACTAGAGAGAGAATCGCTGGCAAGGGGGCTACAACTACAACAAGATGAACATATTTGACCGTGATTTAATTGTAATACACGTTTCAAAATGATGCCGAAGTAACAACATACTGATACCGGTTAGTAAAAACCATGAATTAATGCTTTGACAAGTCTGCAGACAGACGGCAGGCGAAAAACCTTTTAAAATGCATGTTTTCTAAATGTAGCTTGGCTAAGCTAACGTTATATATGCTCCGACCGTCCACACTCACAACAACGGCCGATACAGACATAAATAAACCAGCGACTGTATTCGCCATGACACAGACAGTCAGTGGTTTGTACTTGTTTAACTTTTGTCTAGTTTCTGAACAGATATGAGGAGCTGTGAGCTCTGAGTGCTAACAGCTTACGGCTGATGTTGGTTTTTGGGGCGCTCATTGAAGATGACGTCACGGCTCCGCCAACACTGCGTTACTATAGTAACTACCCCAGTTCCTAAACTGTAATAGAAGCGCAGCATTAAAGTGAGCCGGGCCTAATAAGGCCTAACCAAACCGAGCGAGGCCGAGCGAGGCCGAGCGAGGCCTGCAGTGGAAACGCGCCATTAGTGAAGGCAAACCAGCCCTTGCATACAGGGTACAGTGATGGGTTAATGCTTTACAGTTTTTCACAAATCTCAGTGCGCTGTGATACGCAGCATCTAACTTGACCAGGCAATGGGCAGGTGCATTCATATACATCAAATCACCATAGTCCAGCACAGGTAAAAAGGTCACAGTGACTAGCCTTTTCCTGGCCTCAAGCGAGAAACAGGACTTGTTCCTGTAGAAGAAACCTAGTCTAACCCTCAGCTTTTTCAGCAGGTTATTGACATGAAGTTTAAAAGTGAGACAATCATCAAGCCAGATACCAAGGTATTTGTAACAGGTAACCACTTCAAGTTTTATTCCTTGCGTAGTTACAATATCTACAACAGGCTCTGGTGTCTTTTTAGCTTTTGAAAAGAGCATTACTTTAGTTTTATTAACATTTAAAAGAAGCTTTAGTTCAGCGAGCTGAGTCTGAATAATGGAGGGACCTGCATAATATTAGCTACATGATTGATGACTTAACCTTTTGTAATGCAGGACAAGGGACATCCTTACTAGACTTCTTCAGACAAATGTGAGTAGGCATAATGAAGGATCAGATCAATTAATTATCTTAATTTGACATTGCACATTCACTAAACCAGGCAATGATGTCAAATACCAGGCCAATATCAATAATATAAGGCTATAGGTAATATAGGGTAAAATGCACTCTCATTATGTGAC
This sequence comes from Gymnodraco acuticeps, assembly GCF_902827175.1. Lineage (NCBI taxonomy): Eukaryota > Metazoa > Chordata > Actinopteri > Perciformes > Bathydraconidae > Gymnodraco > Gymnodraco acuticeps. The sequence goes on from NW_022992023.1 coordinate 569,684, forward strand.
AGGTCCTACAGCGCCTTTGCCTTATTTGAGCTGCTAAACAAGTTAAAATGCAGTAGCACTTCATGAAATATTTGTTTTTGCTTCATGTGGCTGGGCCTTTTGTCCATAGCCATGAAATAAGACTTTAAACCTTCTGTGATTTGTCTGTGCCATCCAAGGCTAACACAAGTCCTTCAGCTGTGCAGGCTCATGAAAACACACAGGGTAGTCCTGCTGAAATTGTGCAACCATCAGCAACAAAAGCACCGTGGGACTTTTATTTTGGATGTGCCTGGAAAAACGTGAAAAGCACACTGAGAAGCCCAACCTCCACACTGCCTCTTTTAAGCCCCATTTTGATAGAGACTGTGCCAAAGTTGGAATGAAAAGCTCAATTTGCTTCTTCCTCTGAACAGCAAAGTACCTAGAAACCCCTCCAGGGTCTCCTCTCAATCCCAGCACTCTGTTTTATGAAAAGGCAATATGTTCGGAATGCTGTGTAGACCTGTTTGACTCAGCATATAACATTTGTATTATTTAGACAGCAAGCGTATTATCTATTTATCTATGCACTATAGAATATAGACAGCTACACAGGGGTTCTGGAAACGGCCTGCTTCTCCAGGTGCCCTCAGCCTTGATAATAAAACCATTATCCTTGGATGATAAGTAAAGCCTGGGGCAGTAGCTTGTATTCAAGTAGTTTGCCTACTCCTAGCATAAATGAATGAAATGTGATTTTCTTTTCTTGTCAGATCAAAACTACACTGGAAAGTGAAATGATTCTGGAATGAGCTGATTCCAATCAGATTTTGTACAGATACGTCTCTCACGTCCCTTGCACCATGGAGGTACATTTGTCTCAATATTATTTGTTTGAACAGATAGACAATCCATGTGTAAATGTGTATTCTGTTAATACAAAACACCTTCCAGAAATGCAAAAATATTTTGTAAACATGAAACAGATCTTCAAATATACACAAAACTCTACAAATAAAATAAATATGTGAATACATGAAATGGATTAACAAGGAAGCGAAATAAAAGCATTTGGCTTTAAACTTTGGAGAATTCTTTACAAAAAGATTTAGGCGTTTATCTAGGGAACTGTGCACATTTGTTGTCATGTGACCATACATTCAGGAGACACCCATCCTTTCTATGTGGCTGTGATGGAGAGAAGCACATGGTACATTTGCTGAATTTGTCTCATGATTTATTAGAAAAATGTAATGTTTGTTTGATAGATTTATTTTGTATTTGCTAAACGTAATGCATTCGTTTGTAGATGGTGTTTTGTATTTGCAAACCACACTGTGTTTGTTAGTGAATCATAAGGAATTTGTAAAACTTGTTTAGTTTGTTTGTGAAGTTATGGCAGGAAATTAGCTTCCATAGATTTGGACTTTATTAACACACAAACACAAGCCACAGCTTTGCTATCATTGCAGTTTAGTTGTGTTTATATTCTAAATTAAATTTTTAAGCATATAATGCTTCACCGAACAATGAAGGGGCTTGGTGTTTACAAATAAATACGGCTAATTTTAATTTTCCCCAAATATATTGAGGCTGAACCTGAACTTTCAGCTTGGGGGCCCCCTAGTGGCTGTGGGATCCCTATCCGCATAGTCCGCCTATAGGAAGAAACGGCCCTGAGTCGATCTCATGTCTCATAGTTTTGCCACTTGTCTTTTGGCGGGGTTTGATTTGATTTTATCTGCATCCAGCAAGATGCCCTGCTTAGCATGATAGTCTGCCACATACTTTTGTCTGCTCTCATCATCTGAGGCCTCTGAAGGGTAACCTGATGCTTCTTGTTTACCCTTCAAAAATGTGTGTATATAGTCTACAAAAATGCTGTCACTTTTATTCTCAAAATGCCACACCTCTGTGATCTGAGTCATCTTGTACCCCATGTCCAGGGCTTTGGTGAATTCTGGGGTCACCCAAACCCCTGTTAATGCTCTTTCCTCTTTGCTATGCATGCATGGCCCCTGTTGGTTGTTAAGCTCAGCGCATGTGCGGCATAGAGTAAACACCAGTTTACCAGCTGCAGTTCGGTAGGGCAGGACAGGAAAGGGACCACATTACTCCTGTTCTGGCTGCCTTACACTGGCTCCCTATAGAACACAGGATAGAATTTAAAATTCTTCTTCTCGCCTACAAAGCCCTTAATGGGCAGGCGCCATCTTACCTTAAAGAACTCATTATACCCTACTGTCCTACTAGGGCATTGCGTTCCAAGAATGCAGGGTTGTTGGTTGTTCCTAGAGTCTCTAAAAGTACAATGGGAGCCAGAGCCTTTTCTTATCAAGCTCCACATTTGTGGAATCAGCTTCCAGTTTGTGTTCGGGCGGCAGACACCCTATCCGTTTTTAAGAGTGCGCTTAAGACGTTCCTTTTTGATAAAGCTTATAGTTAGGGCTGATTAGATTCAGCCCCTAGTTTTGCTGATATAGGCTTAGTTTGTCGGGAGACATCTTACTTCTTCCTTCTCTCTGTCTATACCTGTGTACTCTCATGTTCCGATTAACCCAGCTTCCCCAAATGTCTTTCTTTTTGGTGTCTGTATACGCCGGGATCCGGAGTCATGGATGATCCTGCGCTCCTCTGTCCTGGATCGCGAGCCTTGGATCTTGAGTCGTGGCTGTGGTCCTGGATCATAGGTCCTGGATGGATATCCTCGTGGATTCATCTTCCTATTATACACACATGCATTTCCAAACATTTGGACTACCTATGTTGCAAATGTATTATCTTTTCAATTTACACACGGCATCTATTGCACGTCTGTCCCGTCCTGGGAGAGGGATCCCTCCTCTGTTGCTCTCCCTGAGGTTTCTCCCATTTTTCCCTTTAAACTGTGGTTTTTCTCCGGAAGTTTTTCCTTGTACGATGTGAGGGTCTAAGGACAGAGGGTGTCGTATTGTCATACTGATATTTTGTACAAACTGTAAAGTCCACTGAGACAAATGTAACATTTGTGATATTGGGCTATATAAATAAACATTGATTGATTGATTGATGTCTCTTATTTGTAATTTCCTCGCTCCTCGATCCTCGCTCTCACCGGAAGTTGTTTTTTGTGCGCCATCTTAAAGAGCGTTCAATGGCGCTAATTTGTATCGGAGGATCGAGGAGCGATAACCAAGACCAGACCATCCTTCAGGGAAATCGTCAGCCACTCGCCCCGCCCCCTTACTGTGTATCGCTCACTGATTGGACGGATCGCTTCTTAACATGAGAGCAGTTTAACAGCAGAGTGAAGACACATTCAATTCAAGGGAATCACTCTTCAGTTTATAGTGTTTGTTCAATTAATGTATTTAATTCAAATATCTCCATGAAGAAAGGCCATAACTGTGAGAACAGAAAAAAGAGTGTCGAAAAGCTGAAAGCAGGTGGCGAAAAACAAATCTCCTGGTTCACTTTGAAATCTATAAAGAGAGACTTGGCTTATATCATTTGGAATTGAAAAACGCACGACAGTCTTTCTTCTCTGACATCATTGCCAAAAACAACGCACGTGCTTTGTTTGCTACCGTCGACGGACTTACAAACCCCCCAGTGTCAGTAGCCTCTGAACTTCTATCCACCAGGGCCTGCAATGAATTTGCCTCCTTCTTCACTGACAACATTCAGAAAATCAGACAAGCAACAGAGGCACTGACTACAGAGTCAGTGCCTCTGTAGCAGGTACAGCAAATGTGTCCCTGTGTCTACTTACAATCAATTCACCATGACACAATTCCATCAGATTCATGATAAAGAACTAGAGGACATTATTCAACATCTGAAATTATCCTCATGCTGCCTTGACATTATACCAACAGGCTTTTTCAAAACAGTTTTTCAGTGCATGGCCTCAGATCTACTTCACATAGTAAACAAGTCTCTTCACTCTGCAAAAAAACTGCAGTCATTAAACCGCTCTTAAACCATTATAATCTAGACGCTTCAGTAATGAACAATTACAGGCCCATATAAAATCTGCCATTTCTAGGTAAAGTCAATGAAAAAGTAGTTTTTAAAAAGCTGAGTAAATTCTTGAATTTAAATAACTGTTTCAATGTGTTCCAGTCAGGCTTTCGTCCAAACCACAGCACTGAGATTGCTCTTGTAAAGGTCTTCAATGACATCCACTTCAGAACTTCAGTGTTAGTATTATTAGATCTCAGTGCTGCATTTGACACTGTTGACCACAACATATTACTAAACACACTAGAAAACTGGGTGGGACTCTCGGCAACAGTTCTGGTTTGAATCCTACTTAAAGGACAGGATAAACTTTGTTGCAAAAGGTAACTACACATCTGAGTTGAAAAATAGAGTTCATGGTGGAGCCCTCGGGCGGACAGCCCGGGGGCAAGGCAGAGTCCATGGTGGAGCCCTCGGGCGGACGACCCTGGGGCAAGGCAGAGTTCATGGTGGAGCCCTCGGGCGGATGGCCCGGGGAAGCAGAGTCCTCTGGGAGACGTCCCTGGGGAAAGGCAGAGTCCATGATGGAGTCCTCGGGCGGACGGCCCGGGGGTAAGGCAGAGTTCATGGTGGAGTCCTCGGCTGGGGAACTCAGGAGACCGGGCTCTAGGGCGAAAGCCGCTGGGAACTCAGGAGGCCGGGCAGGAGCCGGCGGAACCCCCAGCGGGCCAGGCGCAGATGAGACCCTGGACGGAACAGGACATAGGGTTGGCAGGACCCCTGGGAAAAGAGCAGTCGGCGGGATCCCCAACGGGACAGGACATGGAGTTGGCACGACCCCCGACGAAACAGGTGTCGGCTGGACCTCCAACGACACAGGACATAAGGTTGGCAGGACCCCCGGCAGAAGAGCAGTCGGCTGGATCTCCAACGGCACAGAACATAGGATTGGCAGGACCCCCGGCAGAAGAGTAGTCGGCGGGACCTCCAACGGCACAGGACATAGGGTTGGCAGGACCCCCAGCGGAACCTCCAACGGACCAGGACATTGGGTAGAGACTTGAGAGGGAATTCGAGAGGGAAATCGAGAGGAGACTTGAAAGGGAACTCGAGAGGTGACTTGAGAGGGGACTCGAGAGGGAACTTGAGCGGGGACTCGAGGGGGAAACTGAGAGGTGGCTCGAGAGGAGACTCGAGAGAGAACTTGAGAGGTGACTCGAGAGGTGACTCGAGAAGTGTCTTGAAAGGGAACTCGAGAAGTGTCTTGAAAGGGGACTCGAGAGGTGACTCGAGAGGTGACCCGAGAAGTGACTTGAAAGGGGACTCGAGAGGGGACTCGAGAGGGAACTGGAGAGGTGACTTGAGACGGTCGGTACGCCGACAGGACACGGGGAGCTGGCGTCGGCCGGTACGCCGACAGGACTCGGGGAGCTGGCATTGGCTGGAGAGCCAACAAGAGACGAGGTGCTGGAGTCGGCTGGTACGCCGACAGGACTCGGGGAGCTGGCGTCGGCTGGAGAGCCAACAGGTGATGAGGAGCCGGAGTCGGGACCATGGCTGCTGGGCCCGGTACTTGAGCCGGAACCATGGCTGGAACTGGGGCCGGAACCATGGCTGTATGGGCCGATTCTGGAGCAGGGACCATGGCTGCATGGGCCGGTTCTGGAGCCGGAACCATGGCTGCATGGGCCGGTTCTGGAGCAGGGACCATGGCTGCATGGGCCGGTTCTGGAGTCGGAACCATGGCTGTGGGAACCGGAACTGAAGCCTGGATCATGGCTGTGTGGGCCGGTTCTTGAGCCAGAAACATGGCTGTGTGGGCCGGTTCTGGAGCAGGGACCATGGCTGCTGGGGCCGGCACTGGAGCCGGAACCATGGTCTGCTGGGCAAGGAACCGGAACACAGAACCATGGCTGTGTGGGATGGTACTGGAGCACGGTACCATGGCTGTGTGGGCCGGCACTGGAGCACGGAACCATAACTGTAAGGTCCGGTTCTGGAGTAGGGACCATGGCTGCTGGGGCCGGCACTGGGGCCGGAACCATGGCTGCTGGGCAAGGAACCGGATTACGAGCTGGCTTCCTGACCTTGCGTTTCTTTGAGGTCTTTTGGAGGCTCCGTGGACCTCCAAACACCAGACGGGATCCCAAAAAAGGGTCAGAAAATGAAGACTGGCACTCAGGGCTGCGTGAGAAAACTCTGAGCCATTCAGGCAACGAGCTTCTCAACCATGGCATGTTGGCCACCTCCATTTGTGCCTTTCTGAGGATAGTCTCTTTGTCCCTTCTTGACGAGGTTCCACTCCACAAAATAACATTGAAGAGAAAAGTCTAGATCGAACAGATCTAACTCAAAATCTTCCAAATCCGCTGGGTCCATATTTGGTCAGTTCGTTCTGTTAAGAACTCAGGCACTTAGGAGGTAAGACCCAATTGCACGACCCGGGAGACAGAGGTAAAGTATTGGAAAGATACTTTATTTTTCCAAAAGCAGGCAAGATGAACAAAAAAGTCACTATTGAATCTCAGGTTGAGATGACAAAAAAAATAAGAACAAAATGAAAAAAGCTCACGTGGTGAGGAACAAAACTTTTCAATAGCACAAAAAGAGCATAGACCTGACTGTGGCAAGAGACAAGACCTTACCATGGCAATAGACCAAACGCATAGACCTGAACATGACAAGAGACAAAAACGAACTGACACTGAACACTGGGAGACAGGGGAATTTAAACACAGGGTAACAAGACACAGGTGGGAACAATCAGGGGCGGGGCTGACACTGATGAGCACAGGAGACACAGAAGGGGTGACAGGTGAAAACAATCAGGAAATTAGACACACCAGGGAAACTAACGACAGACAGGAAAATATATAAGATATATAAAGTATGAAAAGGGTAAGCAGTGCAAGTAGCCTATAGTATAAAATATATGGATATTAATTTCATGATAAACATTGTGGAACAATGATGAAAAATGTGAATGGAAGTGGCGACGTAACTAAAAGGTACCATGGGGTCAGATTATAATTTTCCAAAGGGGGGTTCGTTTAGCATGAAACACTTGAAATAACTAAAGGATAAGTTAAAAAAGAAAGATGAAAGAAAGTGAGGTCATAGAAAACTATTTCTGCAAAAAAAATTGCAATGATTGAGTCAGACTTAAACATTTCAGATGTGTGTATCTCACACTGCACTGTAACCTTTATTCGTGTACCTTTGTTATTCATGTTTTATTATCTATGCTTTTAAATGAGTGTTTTTAAATGCCATTTCATAATATGTTTCTTAATGCTCTTAATGTCTTTCATTTTTGTGAAGCACTTTGAATTGCCTTGTGTTGAAAGGTGCTATTTAATTAAACTTGCCTTGCCTATCATCTAGTTAAACATATGTGATATATCTGAACAACAAAGTGGACACAAATCATTTTATTCCGTTATTGGAAAACATTTTCATAATTTCCAATACATTTTTATTATGAAGATAAATAAAAAGAGAGATTGATTTAATGTCTGTCAGCAAGAACAACTTTTTTGGTTTTACATTTGTATTTATTGTAATTTCCATTCAGTCACAGCTGAGCCATGAATTACGTGATTTGGTGGGGGTTGCGATCAGCTGTGTCGGCGTCACAAACGGACGTCGCTTCACGTGACGCTCCAAGGAAAGGACGTCCCATTGCTCTTCCTTGCTTCCTCTCCCTTCTTGTGGTTTCCGCAAGTGAGGGACGCAGGGATGGAAGTATAGTGACCTGCAGTTCTGTCACAGTCTGCTCCTTTACTCACCTGTCATTCACCTAGTAGTTTTCCATTCACCTAACTCACACACACTTCTTTGCTCACTCACTTTCTCTACTGCGCCCATTAGTCACACTGCCAGTATTTAAACCCTCACCAGACACACACCCGTTGCCAGATCGTACTACCCCTTCATGCAAGTCTTTCCCGCATTTGTTCCCAGATTGTTTACCCGGTTTTGACCCTGCCTGTCCCTGACCTGCCTGCTCTTGCCTGTCCTTTGACTAATACTATTCTGCCTTGCCTGCTGTTTGACCCTGCCTGTACTTGCGTTGCCTGCCTCGCCTGCTCCCTGACCCTCTACCCGGCCCTGACTCACCTTCTGCCTGCTTTCCTCTGGTTCGTTTGCCTGCACCATCATCCGGTTGTTACTCTTCTGCTGTAAACTATGCCGCCGAAACATAATTTCAGCCAATCAGCGTCGTCAGATCTGATGCTCAAAGGGCGCCCTGTCAGCGCCCTGGCCTGTGTGTCTGTGAGTTGTTTGGACTCGTATCCAAGGTGACGCGACAGTAGTTGTCGAGGATAGCTGCGTCTGCAGGTGGAGACTCCGGTGCTAGTGGATCGCCGGAGCTGTAGATTAACATTTACATGCTTATTGTAGTTATAAGGGCAATGCCTGTAGCACCATGGAGCATATGTGTGGGCTGGACCTGTATTTTACAGGAAAGTAGTGAGCAGAGGGTGGAGTTGTCGATTCTTGTTCAGTTTTCATCTTCCTCACCCTCTCAAACTTTGAGTTGTGTGCGCTGCTAAAGAGACGCGCTACCATGGAAACCAAACAATGGTGTAGCTGTATTAAAGTCCGAATGGAAACAGTCGTGAGTAATCTGATTTTGTCAGAAATCGGGAGAAATGCAGGAGAAATATGACCCCGGGAGGAAACTGGGAGAAAATCGGGAATCGGGAAGGTTGGCAAGTATGACACACACACACACACACACACACACACACACACACACACACACACACACACACACACACACTTCGTATTAAGTCTCCTGATTTTAAATGGGAATTAAATCATTTGAGTGTTCCCAAAGTGTTCTGCAGTCTGTGTCGGCCTACTGTACTGTTGCACAGTTTTGGAAGATTCATAGCTAACCACACTGAAGATTATGGATTATCTCATATTTGTAAGCCTCAATTTGTCCCCCCCCCCCCCCCCCCCCCCCCCCCCCCTCTAACATCACCAGAAGTCATAATTTAAGGGGTCATTTCTCCAAAAATATCTTCCAGATCCCCCCGGACCGCCCTAGTATGGTTTGGTCCCTATTTCCATAGCCCCACCAAAAATAGTTTCCACCAGCCGCCACTGTTTGTCTATTTGCGTCTGTAGATTTCTCCTAAATTCACCAAAAGTTAGCATTCTAACGTAACATAAAGTATGCAACCGCTGTGTGCACCATGTCAACAGAGAAATCGTTGGAAAGCTGTGTCTCTCCTGCACAATCTCATAGGATCCAAATATGGTCATTTCCTTTGTATCAGCAACCAATCGTGAAAGCACAAAGGGGTCTTAAACCAAGAAACAAAATCTCATTGGCTGGTGTCAATTTCTGACAACGTGATTCGTTCAGATGCGTAACGTGGTGTGCTAAAACACTTCCTGGTTAGCTTTCAGCTAGAAATTTAAATCTCAAAATGGCAAAAGAACGGCGAAAAAAAACGTTCACAGAGAAGACAACAACAATTGTCACTTGCACGAAGCAAGGTTATACAAAACACAAATGACCCCGAACATGAAATACCTTCACGGAGTGCGTCGATGCGCAAGCTGTCATCCAAAGAACTGGAGGGTTTAGCTAGCGCCTCACTGCAATCTTTAAAGGTCGTTTTCTCAAAATGAGTTTTTTCTCCTACTCTGAGTCCGAAATTTCAACTTCAGTAGCACGTACATTCACCAAACCTTCCAGTAATATTCCTATCAATATTATGAAGGCTTTTACAGAAGGGTTTGTTCATATATCATTCATAACCTGAATTATACAACATTGTATACCTAAAAACATGGCAAAAATTGATATTTTAGGGCTGTTGACAATATTTTCTGATTTATGGAGTGATAAAAAGAGATATCCAAAATCCCTTCTCTCAAAGCCTTAGATGCTAATATGACTACAAAATGAAACAAGAATTTTGAACCTGGCTTTATCCAAAGTTCAGATTTCGGTTCCTGAAATGTGTTAAAATAGGCGCATATTTAACTAGAAAATGCATTTCCTGCAGAAAATGTGTGCGAATGCTGTAAACTGTGAACATTTATGGCTGAATTTAGCTAAACAAATGCAGAAAAAGCTGAATATTTCAAAGAAAATGTTTAAAAAAGGTATAAACAACAACATGTATAGCCTTGATGTCCTGAAATAGCTGAATAATGTAATAGTTGAATGGGTTCTGCAGCTGAAAGTAGGCTGAAGGAGTTAAATATCAGATTTAAGTAGTAGTGAATGAATGTGTATTAAGATGAGAAAAGAAAGTAAAAAGGCTTGGGAAAACAGCAGAATATTTTGACTGCAAACTTTTCGACTAAAACCATACGTCACCAATCATGTATAAAATATGTGGAACCTGTTGAAGTCTGTATGAAGTCTCCATCAGACAGAAAAGAATAGGCTGAGACAGTCTGTTAAAGTCCAGTCTGTCAGTGTTTGTTTCTGTGCTGAGCACCTACTCATAACACCTGTGTGAGCCCAGAGATCAAAGACAACCAACTGCAGCACTGTGTCCCATAAGAATGCATTGAGTTGTATATCTGACCATTTTGCCACCCGTTCAAAAACTATGGAGAGAGAGAGAGAGAGAGAGAGAGAGAGTCTGTGTCTGTGTGTGTGTGTGTGTGTGTGTGTGTGTGTGTGTGTGTGTGTGTGTGTGTGTGTGTGTGTGTGTGTGTGTGTGTGTGTGTGTGTGTGTGTGTGTGTGTGTGTGTGTGTGTGTGTGAGAGAGAGAGAGTGTGTGTGTGTGTGTGTGTGTGTGTGTGAGAGAGAGAGAGTGTGTGTGTGTGTGTGTATGTCTGTGTGTGTGTGTTAATTGTTACAGCTCAAATGTATTGCAAAAACTTCCATGTTAAAAAAAGACTTAAAAAAGCTGAATAATTTAAAAAGTATAACATATTTTGAAAAAGTTGAAAGTTTCCCATCATGTGCTGAAAAGGCTGAATAGTTTGATATTTGAATGGTTCCTGCAGCTGAAATTAGGCTGAAGGAGTTAAATAAAGATATTAAATGTAAGCAGTAGTGATTGAATGTTTACAAACACCTGTGTGTGTAAACCCAGAGATCAAAGGTTTCCATGGTGTCTGCTCTGATGATGTCACTCACGTGTGTGTGTGTGTGTGTGTGTGTGTGTGTGTGTGTGTGTGTGTGTGTGTGTGTGTGTGTGTGTGTGTGTGTGTGTGTGTGTGTGTGTGTGTGTGTGTGTGTGTGTGTGTGTGTGTGTGTGTGTGTGTGTGGCTCCAGTCTATGAGAGGCCGTCTAGCTCACAACTCATACTTGGTCTTACATACAATATCAGAATCTCACACATACACCATTAAACTCTTTTATACATATTGCTAAACACTTGTACACGCACAATCATACTCTCTTTCACACACTTTTGTCTGGGCCATAAATCAAACTGACTTACATACCAAACTGTACTTTCTTAGAAACACTATTATTCCCACTTACATACCACATCATACTACAATATTATACTCTAGTAGTGTGTTACGTGTTGTCCTCTTTGTTCTCTCTGCTGTGCAGGTACACCTGGCTCCGCCTTCCCCAGGTGTTCCCAGTTGTCACTCAGCCGAGCTTGGCCCAGGTGTTCCCAGTTGCCAATCAGCCGAGCATAAAAGAGGAGGCTGAAGGAGAAGGAGGAGGTGATCACTACTCCGGATGTCTCTGCTGTGTCAGAGCTCTTTTGCCTTTTTGTTGTGTTTCCTGGAGGACGTGTCAGTATTAGGTTTTCGCGGCTTTATTTCTCCCGTTAGGTTCTGTTGGATTTTGGGTAGCGGAGGAAGGCTCTGGATCCTACGGCCCGTGGTGTGGTTGGCCCAAGTCCCCTCCGTCTGTTTGTTTGTTTTACCTGTCCTCCAATGGAATGATTAAGAATTGTGGCAATAAATGTATGATCACAGTTTAGTGCCTACGTGTTGTGTACTTTTGTTTTATGTTGCGGACTGCCTCACGAGCCACTACTATTGAGTAGGGAGGCGGGTCGTAACATATGCGGGCTCGTCCAAAGGCTGTCTCGGGCAGGTGCCGGTGTGGTGGTGAGTAGTATTACTTTGTAAAAGGCCCTTGACAGCATTTATTTGTTTGGTTGGCTGTATAGCGTAGAGTTGCAGTGATGGATTTCGACTTGGAGGGGTTTGTTGGGGATCCGACTCGGGGGAAGTTGGATGCATGTAGCAAACAGCAGCTTGGTCTGATCGCAGGCAAATTTGACGTTGTAGTCAATAAGCATAACAAGAAACAAATCATTAAGGGACAGCTGTTGGCTGCGCTTATAGATCAGGAGGTATTGTCAGAGGAGGAAGTAGACGTTTCCATAGACGACGGGACAGAGGTCTCTCAGAAAGTGGGCGACCTTCAACTTCAGCTAGAGCTGCGCAAGCTGATGGTTAGAGAGAAGGAGAGTGATAACAGACTGAGAGAGAAGGAGATCGCCTGTAATCTCGAATTGAGGAAATATGAGGCGGAGTTACGTTTGAGGGAGCTGGAGCTGACGTCTCACCAGACTCAGCAGTTGGGGTCTGCGCAACCTCATGACTTTGACGTAGGCAAGTATACTCGGTTTATCCCAGTATTTAACGAAAAAGACGTTGATAGCTATTTTGTCCTGTTTGAGCGTGTAGCAACAACGTTTAAATGGCCTGGGAACATGTGGACCGTTATGCTGCAGTGCGTTCTCGCGGGTAAAGCGCAGGAGGTGTATACTGCGTTATCTGAGGAGGTTAGCCGGGATTATGAACAGGTGAAAGCTGCAATTCTGCGCGCTTATGAGCTGGTGCCTGAGGCATACCGTCAAAAGTTTCGTGGTTTGAAAAGACAAGATTGTCAAGCGTATGTGGAATTCGCCCGTGAGAAAGAGGTTCTGTTTGAGCGATGGTGCTCATCGACGGGGACAAAATCTCTAGAGGACCTAAAAACATTAGTGCTCATGGAAGAATTCAAAAACTGTTTGCCTTACACAGTAGCCACATACCTCAATGAGCAAAAACCGGTGAAACTGTTTGATGCTGTGGTTTTGGCTGATGAATATGTGCTTACTCACAAGACTGTCTACAGTGAGAGGACTAGGGCACAGGCCGGGTTTGTGGACAATAATATCAGAGAAACCCCAGTGTTCACTAAAGTGCCATGGCAGTCCAGCAGGCCAAGAGTTGCTGAGGAAAAACCGGGAGAGGTGAATTGGGGATCTACGGATAGGCCAGTGTGTCATCACTGCCGGAGGTGACTGCAGTTCCTGTGGGGAATTATTCAGATAAAGTGGTCCGAGAGTTCCCTGATGTACATTTCGCCTGTGCCGTTACCCGCGCCAAGTCCAAATGTGAGGTTGAGGTTAGCAATGATGTGGATCTGGCTGATAGTTTTATGGCTATAGAACTAGATGTGCCATTTAATGACCCTCCCCTGCAGCGTGACGGTGTGAAGACTGATATGATAAGTCTCGGTACTGTGCCTGTGGCACGTCAGCAGCTGGTGTGTGATCAAAAGGCGGATGCGGAATTGTCATTGCTGTTGGAGGATACGGTATCAGAAGGTGTCGTTGGCTCTCGGGGGTACTTTGTCGAAGACGGGGTGCTCATGCGTAAATGGACACCGCTGTTTGCGTCACCAGATGATGATTGGAGTGTGAAAATACAAGTGGTGGTCCTGGCTAAATACCGCCGTGACATCTTAGGTTTGGGTGTTCTTGAGCGTCTGATGAAAACGCTCAAGTGCCCCCTGCGACTCCGGGTGATATGCACTCGAGTGGACATGACTAATAGCGAGCTGTTTGAGAGTCTGAGGAAAGACCCGCGACATGAAATTAGATCCCTGGTCAGTTTGAATTACCTTTGGCAAACCAAACACGGAAAAACATTTCACCAGGGCCTTGACCACACTCGGAGCAGTGATGTTACGCAACGGTATGGCTTCAGGAAACCGTGTTGTTGCACACATGATGGGTAGCAGAAATGTATTCCCGGATTTACTACGTGGAAAAGGGCCTACACAGTCCACGATCACCCGCTCAAAAGGTTCATCTACAGCCGGGATGGGATACGGCGGTGCAGGCGGAATCGTTTGATTGGGCTTCCCTACAACCTGGCACACATGGCAGGTTTTACAGTATTGCACCACATCCCTCTTCAGACCAGGCCAGAAGAAATGGCGCAGCACTCGGTCATACGTTTTATTGACACCAAGGTGTTGGATTCACAGCAGTCTGGATCCGGTCTGGATTCGGTCTCGCCCCGCCTTGGTCTTGGTCTTGACTCGGCCTCGACCTCTTAGAGTCTTTGTCTTGGTACACTCCGGTCTTGGTCATGACTTGGTCTCGTTTAAGGTGGTCTTGACTACAACACTACTCTTTGTGTCATCAAAGGTACGAAGTTTAATATGATGTACAATAGAACACCTGCCTGGCAGAGGTGTATAAAAGCGGGTGAATTGTACTTGAACAAAAGGTATCAGGTTAGCTCTGCTGTGGAGGATGATGAAGGCTGTAAACCGGAGTGTGTTGCTGGAGGGCAGGAGTGTTTACAGAGTGTCGTCAGAGGGACTTTCACTGTGTGCTGTTAGTTTTGGATGCACTGTGCTGTCCACATTACTGCAGAGGGAGTGCCAGCATGTGGGACAGGGTCCTGAACTTCAAACTAAGCACATACCCAGTTCCAGGAGTCGCTCAGTCATTCATTTATGAACCCAAGAGCTGCTGGAGGACAGGCACTCCATAAATAAACTGCAATATAATCACTCAGAGTTATAGCGTATTGTAACTTAGTGTGCGTTGTTACAATGATTAGTGGTGCTGCTGACTGTGTTTTGAGCATGATACTATGTTGTACCACAAACAAAGTCAAGGGATGTAGACGTTTAGCTTTATGTTCTATCTCACACAGGCTCCGCCATCTACTGGACTATATGGGTACGACTCATCAATGATACGCGAGCGTTCACACACTGAAGTTGTATAAACGTAGCCGGCCGATCAGGGTGAGCCTACCTGAATGTGCGCGCAGCCTAACAGTCAGTGGCGAACCATCAGGGCCTTCAAGGTATTCAGAGAATACCCTGGAACACTCAGATAAAACAAACAAAAAATCGATTTAATTATATAAATAAAATGTAATAAAATGTATATAAAATGAATGAATGAGAATGGTATCTGTGTTGTTGATCTGTAATATTACAGTGTTACGTTGATTTGTTTGTCCTTCTCGGACCATGCACTACGCATTTCAGTGGTTTTGTGTTAGAAAAGAAAGCAACCAATCAGATCTTGTTCTGGGTCTCTGGGTAGAATATCCTTCAACCAAGGTATTCTACATCCTTGATCGAATGCCCTGGCCGTTGCACTGAATGAGAGCGACAAGTGCAACAGGTGAAGATGAAGTAGTTGCGGAATTGTTGTGAGTACCCTTTTCAAGACGACAATTCAGTGAAAAGACGGACATTATAATGCCGCGGGGGGTGTGGGAGTGTGTGTGTCTACAGAAGGTCCAGTTGTGATAGACATGGTTCGCCACTACTAACAGTATATAAGGCGGCTACGCCTCCTGACTGTTATCCTTTTCTTTTCAGCGAGCGAGACAACACCTGACCAGAAAAGCATTCGAAAAAAACAAATAAAAAGTATCTTACCTCAAGGCAAGCAAATGTTGTCGCCCCTGCAGGAAACCCGTGCCTGTCCCTCATGCCCGGCTTAATAGCGGGCGCCGATCCCCAACAGCTCTGTTTCGAGTGCCTGGGACCAGACCACGCCAAAGATCAGCTCGAGGTGGTGGACGTGGGAGACCAGGATATGGCCGAGGCGATGCCACAAACGTTCGCCATCCCAGCTGTGCGGGTTATGGCTCCACCACTGCCGCCGAAGCCGGCCGCCTCCGCCAGGGGTTTTACGGTCCGGCCCGCCCGGCGCAACCGGCTTTAGTGCTGGTCCTACAGCACTTCCAACCCTTACTACAGGGAAAATATGTGCTGGTGAGGAGCAACAACCGCACCACAGTGGCTTACATCAACAGGCAGGATGGAGTCAGCGCCGCCGCCTTGTTGAGCACAGCGGAGAACCTGTGGTTGTGGGCCTCAGAGAATGTTTGTATCTCTAAAGGCCCCCCACCGCTCTATCGGTGCACCCAAGTTGCTTGTTGATCTGGGGTGACCGGAGCGGGGCGACACTCAGACCGAACACCCAGACCGAACACCTCCTTTGTGCCCAAGAGCCTAAGGAGTGCGTTCAGGTCGAGAGCTATTCAGTTAGACGGCTTTAGTCTTCCACCCCATACTGGGGACAGGGAGGCAAAATTGCACCTCCTCTGCCCATGCGTGCGCTTTAGGGCGCATGTTTTGTAGGTCGCACGGCTGCCCTTAGACGCACTGAACAGCTGTTTGTGTGCTTTGGGGGCGGCGTGGCTGGTAAAGCTCTGTCCAAGAAATGGCGGCATCTTGGTCTACGCCAGGCCCCTTCATAAGGTTTTATCTTCTTTTCATCGTCTGTGCTTGCTGGGGCAACACAGGACTGGTGAAGGGAGGGAGGCTGTGGGTCAATAAGCTGTGTCTGACCCCCCTGGACATAATGCACTTATGTTTCCCCATGCTCCTTAGGGACCCGGGAAATGGTGCGCAGTAAGCCCCATACATGGCTGGAGGACTTCCCCACTAGGGTCCATGCACACTCTACACGAGGTAAGCGTGTGTGAGTGTGGGGGACATAGTACACTTACGTTCTCCCCATGCTCCGTAGGGACCTGGGAAACGTAGTGCGCAGTGTATAGTCACTTGTGCTGGCACCTGCAGGGTAGAGCTATGGGCTTATTCAGACCAATTAGGCTCTACCCAGCCAAGTAAGCTGCGGCCCCGACTTCTCCACGGTCACAAGGGGATGATAGGAAGTTGGGGTGCGGTGGCTGTTAACCAAAGGCCGGTCAGGGGCAGTGTGGTGGGTCGATGTTGTAGGACGACAGGGCGTTTATCCACTCTATGTACCCATAGAGTCCAGTAGAGGGCGGAGCCTGTGTGAGATAGAACGATGGGTTACGTATTGTAACCCTGGTTCTATAACAAGTAGCCCTCTACCTAGGCGCCCTGTCTTTCCTATGCCGCTCGCTGAAGAGGGTGTAGGATAACAGTCAGGAGGCGTGGCATTGAGGTAGGCTCGCCCTGATTGGCCGGCTACGTTTATACAACTTCAGTGTGTGAACGCTTACGTATCATTGATGAGAGTAGTAACTATAGAGTCCAGTAGAGGTCTCCGCCTGTGCTTATAGAACTAAGGTTACAATACGTAACCCACCGTTATCCAGTAATTTGAAAGAAGTCTTGGGATAAACAAGATAAATATTTCTTCTTTAGCAGCTGTGGGCAGCCGCCTGTTAAATGAAACAGCAGCATTTCAGTGGTTTTGGTGACCAGGAAATGCGACAGAGCTGCTCCAACATTCCTCTGACTCATTGCCAATACATGCAGTCAGCAGACCGTAAAAAAGGGGACGTTTTCAATATACCCAAAACAAGCATATTTACTAAGTTATGGACATACTTTTCAACGCCAACAAATCCACCATCAACAACAACTAATTAACAATTAAAATATGGCCACCATGTCTAAAAGCTGTTAAATTCATTCACCAATCATTTGGTTCTGAAAAATATTTTCTGCCACAGGAAAACAACACCAGATAAACAGAGTGGGGATTTGTTTATTCCTTTCAGCTGAGGTTGAACTACACAGCACATTAGCTTCAATCCCCTGAGGCTTCTGGTTTGACCCCCTTTTCTCAAGGTCAGAATTTTTTAGCTTTTCACATAGTTTAGGTGTGTCTGAAATCACCTCATGGAACAGTATCAGCATGAAATGCAAACACTCTCTGTCCCAGCATGCTGACCGAGATGTTGCCAACAGGAAATGAGTGTGCACAGAGGAAACAGTGACACTGTCAAAGTGCTCCTCTGGGAACAGAAGCTGTGGAAAGCAGCAACTCTCACAGTGTATACACACACTTCGAACAGAACAGCGGCACGTTCAACTTTGGCTTTCCCTTCAGTGACTCATTGATTGATTTTATTTATAGATATAGAGGGCAAAATACAATCCACACTTATTTCCAACATCATACAATAATAAAACATACTAACTGTGTGTGTGTGTGTGTGTGTGTGTGTGTGTGTGTGTGTGTGTGTGTGTGTGTGTGTGTGTGTGTGTGTGTGTGTGTGTGTGTGTGTGTGTGTGTGTGTGTGTGTGTGTGTGTGTGTGTGTGTGTGTGTGTGTGTGTGTGTGTGTGTGTGTGTGTGTGTGTGTGTGTGTGTGTGTGTGTGTGTGTGTGTGTGTGTGTGTGTGTGTGTGTGTGTGTGTGTGTGTGTGTGTGTGTGTGTGTGTGTGTGTGCTCCTTAATCTGTCTGGGATTGTTTGAAGCTGTGTGTGTGATTATGCAAATGAGCTGTGTGGTAGCCCCAACATCATTGGCTGCCCATCTCCTGGTCCGCCTCTGAAGTTGGTGATTGGATCGACGTCGTCCATTCGCAGCGCACAGCCGGCGCACACCTGCTGGGGAGGAGTACAAAGGCTGCGGACTATCACCACTCTGGAGGCTCTGTTGAGTGAACAGACGCCTCTCGCATTTTGCTCTTCATTCTGTGGTTAATCTTGTGTGTTTATCTCTGTGTGATATTGTGTGTTAGTAGAGTGTAGAGTAGTAGTGATGGCGAGATGAAGCCTTATGAAGCTTTGAAGTTTTCCAGCCAATTGGTTCGCAAAAGGGTTCATCTCACGAGGCTTCATCATGGGCTTCATTTGAACACAAACCCCCCTGTTGGTCAAAGTGTGTAAAACAGGTAGATTGGACATCTCAACAGTGTGCTCTATCATACCGAGTTGAGTTCCCAATGAGTAAAGCCTTAGAATAACTCTAAACAAGGAACATTAAATCATATTTTCATGTGAACAATATTGTATTTATTCCAGTTGAATGATTGTGATTGAAAAGCCTAAGGAGGCTGGTAAACATTGCAAAGAGGGATTTGTATTCCTTAATAATATTCATAAACGTAACCATGTTGGAGCCTGAGAAAGGCTACAACATATCAAATAATACATTTGTTAACTACATTATCTCATTTAGCTGTAGCTTTTATAAACAACAACAAATACGTATTGTTCAGTCGTTGAACCAGGGACCCTGCAGTCACGAGTCAACTGTTTTCCAGCTGAGCCACAGCACACACACTAAAGCTCCCTGAAAACACTGCAAGATATGTATTCCTGTATTTATTCATGTTTTTATTGATGTTTTTATTCCTACATTTATTTATGCTTGTATCTATTTATACTTATGACATGTTCCGACCTCTAGTGAGGGTCTGAGCTCTTTTGATTCCATCGTGTCACCAGCGGGCCCGGGTACAGGAGGGGTAATATGGTTCTTGTTATACATCCATGGGTGTTATGAGCGTTGTGGTTCAACCATGGATGTATAATAAGAACGGTTCAACGGTTCAACCGATCTGAATCGCTTTCTGAAGCAGTCACGTGGTATCGACAGCAGGGTCGGCGTCATGGGGGGTCATTCGCGGGCCATGCCCCCCCAAATGAGTCACTGTGCCCCCCCAACGCAGGGTGGGCAAGCCTTGTCACTTTGCCGATTTTTTCTTTTTTTTATCATATAGGCTAAGTGAAAACGTTTCCACTAAAGGTTTTTTGTGTGAAATACATCAGAAATAAATAATACAAATATAAAACACAGCCTGAGGTGTGCTCACTGCTGCTCTCTGATTGGTGTGTTGCTTGACCAATGACCCCCGACCTTTTTTTTGTTATCATTACGTGGCTGAGTGTTTAGATGAAAGCCCAGTGGCGATCTGTTCATCTGTTACACTGATTATACAGTAAAGCCATCGAAAATAATATGATATACAGTACAGTACAAGTACATGGGTCTCTGTGTTTCATTCAAGCTCTGTGTGTGTGTGGCACGAGCGCATTTTGTGAGTGCGCGAGCGGTAACGTGGAATGTTGTTGTTAGCATCTGGTTAGCTAGCTATGCTAACGGATATAAAGGGCTGTTTCTACACCAAGGTGGAGGAGAGTCCTCTCCTGTCAGACTGAGAGGATCTTATAACGTCAGCTCAGTGAGGTAAGGACTCTCAGTGTTTAGATAGTTCACTTTAGTGTAAGTTATCTCAGTGGGTCTCAAACGGTTTGGTCACCATTTATGTAAGTATTTTCGAGGAATACCTTTATATGATCATTATAGTTATTAAAGAGAGAATAAATGAAAAACGGGTATGAAATACTATAGGACAGTAACACAAGAATACAGTTTAAAAGGGGAGTGATTAGTGAAATATCCATAAAGAAAAAGTAAATCTGTGTACAGTTCTGTTTCATATGGATGCTGAGAGATGTAGGCTATCCATAGATCTCTTCACTTTGCTCTCAAAGTGCACCAGATTGATGCATTTAACTTCAATATTTTTTAAATAATCTTCCCGGGGGAGCATGCCCCCAGACCCTCCTAGAGGAGGTTAGGTCCACCCCCACCTACAACATGTTCACATGGATAGGATACTAAATACATTTGCACACTTTTTATATGATGGCCTATGTCCATATCAAATCAAATCAAGTTTTATTTATATAGCACATTTTTCAACGATTTTTGGTCGAGCCAAAGTGCTGTATATATAATAAAAAATAACCTACAGTAAAGACACTTTACAGCAAATACAACAGCACAGTTTGTGCAGAATATCAGTATGAGAAAACGACACCCTCTGTCCTTATATGTTTCTGTTTTGGTGGTCGTGCCACAACCGTGCATGTATGCACAAGTCATAGGTGCGCTATACAATAGCACTACACCCTGCAATGTGTGTGAAAGACAATAGACTTTACAGCATGTTTTTTTAAATTGAAGTTGCGTTGGTGTTTGTGTGTTGGTTGTTGACGGCAGTGTGTGCCCCCCCTTGGTAAATGATTGCCCCCCCATTCAAGTTGTTCTAGAGCCGACCCTGATCGACAGGCAGCGAGGCTTCGTTTGTCATCGATGACGTCACTGGCCCAAAACGATACAAGCCTCGATACAAGCTTCACAAAAAACTTAGGGGATTACTCGACACACGCTCCGAAGCCTCGGCGCAATACATCACATCACTATAGAGTAGGTTAGTTAGTGTTTAGAGTATCGTTAGGATATGTGACTGTTGCCTTTAGGTTAGCTGTGTGTTTTGTGTAGACTCCCTTTGTTAGTCTGTACCACTCTTGAAGTGAGGTTTTGTTTCGTTCTTTATTTAGTATATTAGTATTTATTTTCCCTGTATGCCTTCAGACTCCTTTTGAGTCCTCCCTTAGTTATGGTTATCTGTCAACCTGTGCCCTTTTGGCCCTTTTGTTTGTTTCAGCCTTCCATTTTGTTTACCACTGCTATTTAAAATAAATCACCTATAATTAATACCAATTCTACTCTGGTCGTGTCGTTTCCCTTTTGTCCCCCTAGCCAATTGGGAACGTAACACGTGGGGGATCGTCCGGGATATTAAATACCTTCCTGGGGTTATAGGTGGTTTTGTACAGCTAAAAACGAATTGGTAAGGTGTGCAGTTTAGCTGAGTATGGCAATCTTTGATTTGGGGTCGTTTTTAGTCTGTCCTTCATATGAGCAGTTGGATCAGTGTCGTAAAGACGACCTATTTGAAATTGCACAACATTTCGGTCTCACAGTGGCAAAACAGTTAGTAAAGAAAGAATTAAAGGCTTTGGTGGTGGATGAGTTGGTGGAAAGGGGTTTCCTGGTGCTGCCTGCACAAGCTGAGCTCACTGTGCCTAATGTCCTTGCTAAAAGAGAGGGTAGTGACAGCGAGGGGAGCGAGCAGTGTAAAGCACCGCCCGCGCCGCATCGCTATAGTCCACCGTCTCCTGGCAGCTCAGACTCTCGGGAAGGGAGTAAACTCCAAGTCCGCCTCGCCCGGCTTCAGTTGGAGGATAAAGAGCGGAGCAGGCAGACACAGTTCCAGCTAGAGGTGCGGAAATTAGAAATTGAGGCAGACAAGGAAGTCCGGACGCGGCAGCTGGAGTTAGACTCCGAGCTGCGCGCATCCGATGCTGTTGGCCATGGCGGAGGAAGCTTATCATCTCCTTCTCATTCACCTACCTTTGATGTGAGTAGAAACATTGCGCTAGTGCCAACCTTCACTGAGACTGAAGTGGATGCGTATTTTGGTGCGTTTGAACGTACGGTTGCTGTTTGTCTGCTCCTTAATCTGTCTGGGATTGTTTGAAGCTGTGTGTGTGATTATGCAAATGAGCTGTGTGGTAGCCCCAACATCATTGGCTGCCCATCTCCTGGTCCGCCTCTGAAGATGGTGATTGGATCGACGTCGTCCAATCGCAGCGCACAGCCGGCGCACACCTGCTGGGGAGGAGTACAAAGGCTGGGACTATCACCACTCTGGAGGCTCTGTTGAGTGAACAGACGCCTCTCGCATTTTGCTCTTCATTCTGTGGTTAATCTTGTGTGTTTATCTCCGTGTGATATTGTGTGTTAGTAGAGTGTAGAGTAGGTTAGTTAGTGTTTAGAGTATCGTTAGGATATGTGACTGTTGCCTTTAGGTTAGCTGTTTGTTTTGTGTAGACTCCCTTTGTTAGTCTGTACCACTCTTGAAGTGAGGTTTTGTTTCGTTCTTTATTTAGTATATTAGTATTTATTTTCCCTATGCCTTTAGACTCCTTTTGAGTCCTCCCTTAATTTGGTTATCTGTCAACCTGTGCCCTTTTGGCCCTTTTGTTTGTTTCAGGCTGCACGCCTTCCATTTTGTTTACCGCTGCTATTTAAAATAAATCACCTAAAATTAATACCAATTCTACTCTGGTCGTGTCGTTTCCCGTGTGTGTGTGTGTGTGTGTGTGTGTGTGTGTGTGTGTGTGTGTGTGTGTGTGTGTGTGTGTGTGTGTGTGTGTGTGTGTGTGTGTGTGTGTGTGTGTGTGTGTGTGTGTGTGTGTGTGTGTGTGTGTGTGTGTGTGTGTGTGTGTGTGTGTGTGTGTGTGTGTGTGTGTGTGTGTGTGTGTGTGTGTGTGTGTGTGTGTGTGTGTGTGTGT
Organism: Gymnodraco acuticeps; assembly: GCF_902827175.1. NCBI lineage: Eukaryota > Metazoa > Chordata > Actinopteri > Perciformes > Bathydraconidae > Gymnodraco > Gymnodraco acuticeps. The sequence goes on from NW_022992023.1 coordinate 592,668, forward strand.
GGGTGTGTGGGTGTGTGTGTGTGTGTGTGTGTGTGTGTGTGTCCAAGTCCAATCCAGCTTCCGGTTTTGGGTGTGCTGGCAAGCATTTGTAACAGGCCTCGCTATGCAGGGCGCAATGACAGATAATATTCCTGCAAAACAGTTGATGAACAACCAAATTCTTAGCTGCTCGTTTGGTGGGACATGCCAGAATTTATTATTCATTTGGCACACACACAATTGTTAATGCCCTTAACCATTTGACACAACACACACACAATTGTTAATGCCCTTTTCTGTCTTCAATATAAACACGTGTATATATATTCATGTCTTCAATATATTTGAAATAAACACAATGACTTAAAATAAGAATTTCTCTATTCAGATATTGATTTTGTAATCAAACCCTTTTAAATACCTTCCCAGGCAAAGCATCAGAATATATCTAATATGTGCTAGCATTAGCATCCAACAAGCATTTATGTATTAACTCTGACCATAGAACACATACAGATAATACAACACATTTCCATGTGGCGCTAGGTAGCTAAAAACGCTAACATGGCTCACCTGTGTCGTAGTCTGGTCAAAAGTGGTTTTCAATGGCATTAAAACAATAAAAATGCTGCTGAAGTTAATTCATAGGTTAATCCAATGTGTCTGTGTCCCTTTGAAATTATTTATGATAATCCAAAAGCAATAAACCTGCTTTTCCGTTTCCAGATGTCAGACCTAGAGACAGCTTCACTCTGGTGCAAAACTGTGGCCGCGAAGCCCACACCTTTTTGTTTTAGACTGTGTGTGAGTGGGGAGATTCCCCTTCGATTCTATTGGCTCTAACGGTCAGAAAGAGATGTCAATCACCAAAATCGACCAATGGGTTCCAGAGAAACGGTAAAACCCCCATTTCCACCCAAATCACCCCAGAGGTGGAGTTTATTTTTGCTAAACCTCTCTAAAAAGGTCAAATGTCACTTGTTTTGCATCAATCTTGATACAGGGTACTTATTATATGTTGTACTTTGGATTCCTCAAGCTTTTAGTCTACCTTACCATCTTCCAAGGGTAGTTGTCACTATAAGTAACAAATTATATTTGGACGGACACTATAATTTACAGTTTTTTACTATGTTCAATCTGAATTTTTTCTTTAAAATAAAAAACATCTATATTGATTCTGACTTTTCGACATCCAACTCACAGGTTTATCATTACTTTGAGAAAAAAGATTATTAATTTAACACTTTTAGAAGGGAAGATATGGTCATTTGTTCTGGAAATGTCATTTTCGAGCCTGAGACCTGAAAAACAGGCTCAGGGCTAAACTGGTTAACCAATGTGAGTACTGACCACACATGAAGCATCCTTCATCTTGGAAACCTTTTCCTGTTGATTGATAACTCCCTTGGAAATGTCCTCTTCCTCTTTGTCTTCCTCGGAAACCTCCTCCACCTCTTTGTTGATTCTGCACCTGAATCTCTGGCACTACCTGCGTTTTAACTGTTTGAGGTGTCTGCCCTGCATTCTCTGGTTCTTCCTGAGCTTGAATTGTTGGAGGTGTCTGCCCTGCCTTCTCTGTAAGCTTCCCCTCCCTTCTCATTGTCTTGTTCCTACAAGCTGCGGTGTCTTTTGGTGACATGTTTCTTAACCCTTTGATACACAAGCTATGGAAACCCCCTCTAAGACACAACATGGGTAAAAAATGACCCGTATTGACTTACAGTGTTATTTAATGCATGGTTGAGTGTTTCTTTGCTATATTTTTGGAAATCAACTTATTTCATCATTAAATATTCAAAATATTCATTAAATATCTTGTTTTTGAAAACCCTAAATCATTACTTTTGTTTCTTCTTTGTTAATTACCAAACTAAAATAGTTTTTAAAATATTACATCAAGTGACCCATGTATGCAAGTGTGGTATTTAAAAAAAAAAAAAAGACATACTATAATAATGATTTTGTCAAAAAACATTTTAGCAGTGATTTGGACCAAAGAATAACACAATTAATATTTGAAATGTTTATTTGTCACTTTGTCACACTCACACATAGCATACACCATACAACTGATACAATTAATTTTGAACTTTTTGAACTGTTAGTGAATCTGTATTGTTACTGCAGTGAACTATGGTGAATGCTGAATGTTTCAAATGAACTCATGACACTCATGAAACAAACTCATGAAATGAACTCATATGAGTAAGTTGCAATCTAGTGCATACATGCCTCACAAATCACAACAACATGTTTGTGCTCCTTGCACACAGGGCTGGTGCACTTGGAACACCAGCTGCTGGCTTTTCGATCTTTGGCAGTTGGGCAGATCTTGCACCTCTTCCTCTTCACTTGGCCCTCCTGTGGCTGGGTGGTGGCTGCGCTTACTTTTTTTAACCCACATCTTTCCATTGCCTCTGTAATATGGGTTTGGAGGTGGGACGTGCCCTCCATGCGTCTCCTCATGTGTGGCATGACCAGCTCTTTGCCCAGCTCCTTTATGAAGAGCCGCCGTGCATTAGTCACACCACCCATGTAACCAGGGTGTTGTGCAGTGTAGCTGGTGAAGGCGTTGAGGGTGGCAACATCCAGCACATTGTGCCAGAGCACCATGGGCCACCTCCGTGTTCTCCGCTTGCAGGTGTACGTGCGAACCATTTGATCCATTGTGTCCACTCCTGATTTTGTGTGTTTGTAATATTGGATCACTTCTGGCTTCCTCTTAACACTCTGGTCATCCACTGCTGTGTCATCATGCATTGTGCTTAGCAGCACAACAGCCTTCCCCTTTTTCGGGACATAGCTCACCATTGTCATGTTGCCACAGAATCCAAATTTGGAGCTGTACTTCTCTCTCAGTTTGTTTGGCTTCATGACAGGTGGTATGTCTGGCTTGTTCTGGCGAAGAGTCCCCACAAGCGTAAGGTTCTTCTCTGGAGCTTCTCAGCCAAAGGAATGCTGGTAAAGAAGTTATCCATGGTTATGTTGCGACCTATGAACAGAACAACAAAAATGAATGGTCAATTTAGTCAACATGTAATTCTCTAAATTCTAACATTAAAATAAACCTGATGGAATATTGATTATTATTATTATGGAGTACTGCATTGTAATTTATTCCATTCTATGCTTATAAATTAATCAATTTCTCACAATGGTAATACAAAATGAAATAGACACTATGAGAGAGTGGAAAAGTGATCTAGGTATTGTGCTAGAACTTCAAGAGTATATTCACTGTATGTATACTCTGTATTCTATATTCACCTGTGTGTCTTATTCCGCTGGACTACTGTTGGACAATATTCTCGGCAAGGTTCCTCTGAACATCCTCTCCTGGCTGTCGCCCTGTATAGATCATGCCATTGAATACATAATGGACCCTTGCATCGCACATCCAAAAGATTTTGATCCCATATTTTGCTAGCTTGCTTGGCATGTATTGTAAGAACTTGCACCTTCCACGGAATGGCACAAGCTGCTCATCTATAGTGACACAATCACTGGGGACGAACACTTTCTTGCAATTGGCCAGGAAACAGTCCCACACATATCTGAATGCAGCCATGTGGTCTGTTTCCAGTCTAACAGCCCTAGTCCTCTTATCATCAAACCGTATGAGGCGGCGGATATCCTCATATCTGTGGAACCCCATGGTGGCCTTATACATCGGATTTTGCAGGGGATCCAGAAAGAGCTCCCGCAAGGCCACATCCCAGCTCTTGTCCCCCCCTGCAAGGAGGGTCAAACCAATAAATGCCGTGAATTCCACTTTGTCGAGGCATCTCCACTCTTTTCCTTTTGCTGCTGCGGCTCTGCGTCCCTCTAAGTTAGTGCATCTTAAAACCTCCTCTATGATGTTATCACTAATGAACAACTCCCAGGCATCTTTTGGTGAAATGATTGTTGAACCAGATACGGGTCCTGGACACCTCCTCAGGATGTTATGGGTTCTTGCTCTGCCTTGAGTGGGGGGTTTCTCATTCCAGTAAGACCCCTTTTTACTTAGCCTATTGGCCTGGGTCTGAGTTTCCTCTTCAGAGGACTCATCAGACGAGTCTTCTAGCTTGTCCAAGGAGTCTTCTTCATCACCAGCAACTTCAGCTTGACCCTGTGGCACATAGTCTACGTCATCATCAGAGAGGTCAGACTCAGAGTCAGAATCAAGGATTGCTCCATCTTCCTTATCCTGTTCTTGATGTAACATCTCGATGACCATTTCAGCCGTGAAACGTGAATGAGTGTGACGAGCCATACTGTGGATGAAGAAAATCAAAATAATATTTACAACATCAGTTGATAAATTATACAGTACGCTTTTCTAATTCAAGTTTTATTTTGTTGCCCTAGCTGACATTATCTTATACCTTTATATGACTGTATTTAAATGTATTTATTTATTATTATGTATGTATTTCCAGATTGACAAATGGGTTGAAAATAGTATAGCGTATTTATTGTGTAAGACATGATTACATTTCATACATGATCTGGCAAGAGAGTTGGCATGTATGCATTAGTTAATATTAGCGACCGCGATCTAGAATTGACCAAGCTAACATTAGCTAGCTAGAATAGAATATGCTAATGTGATGCTAGCTAGAATAGAATATGCTAATGTCATATTTCTCTTTCCCAACAGGTAAGGATAATGTTCAAATGTTATGTGCAGTTATCTTAGGTAAAACAATTGTAAAACAAGACTTACATGAATCAGATCTGAAGACGCAGCCTGTTTCCTTCTGACAAGAGTGGAATGTGAAATGTTGTCTAGTTGTTTAGTTCTGACCAGCGTCATATTCTGACAAGTGAAAAGTTGTCCACAGTAAAAATATTCCTAACTGCACACATTTTATAAATCAAAGGTTCCTATCAAATTCACACTTGCACGGGTCATTTCTGACCCATGTGTGGAAACTTGATGTAGTGATACAAAACCTATTTTAGTTCCAAAATATAGACAGAGAAAATGAAAAAAAAAATGATTTATGGTCATAAAAACAAGATATTTAATGAATACTTTGCAATATTAAATGATGAAATGAATAGATTTTAAAAGATATAGCAAAGAAACACAGCCATGCATGAAATAACATAGGAAATGAATGCGGGTCATTTTCGACCCATGTGTGTACATTTGATGTAGTAATACAAAAACTATGTTAGTTCCAAAATTTAGACAGAGAAAATGAAAATAATGATTTATCCATCCATCTTCTCCCGCTTATCCGTGGTCGGGTCGCGGGGGTAGCAGTTCCAGCAGAGAGCCCCAAACTTTCTTTTCCCTGGCCACATCAACCAGCTCTGACTGGGGGATCCCAAGGCGCTCCCAGGCCAGCGAAGAGATATAATCCCTCCACCTGGTCCTAGGTCTACCCCTTGGTCTCTTCCCAGCTGAAGAATAAAATGATTTATGATAATCAAAAACAAGATATTTAAGAAATACTTTGTAATATGAAATGGTTAAATACATAGATTTTAAAAGATATAGCAAAGAAACACAGCCATGCATGAAATAACATAGGAAATGAATGCGGGTCATTTTTGACCCATGTTGTGCTTTAGAGGGGTAGTCGTACAAAAATGATTTGTATTAAAAAAGTAAAAAAGTAAAAATGAAAATAAGAATTTGTGATGATCAAAAACAAGTTACTTGAGGAATTCTGAATGGTGAAATGAATTTATTGCAAAGATATTTACAATTAAAACCCTGTCGGGTCAATTTTGACCCATGTTGTGTATCAAAGGGTTAAATACTTGGATGAAATTAGGAAATGTATCAAAGATGAATTACTAATCCACTGAATAGTACCTTTGTAGTCTTTATAAAAGTATCCTATGTCATCAGAACTTAACTTTAAAATCAGGTAATTTTTTTTTAAACAGAAATTGGAAAAACCAAATAAAAATTTTGAAAAACAGAAATTGGAAAAACTAAATAAAAATGTGGAAAAACAGAATTAAATAAATAAAAAAATGAATAGTGTATGGTTTTGACTTTGGAATATGACAAATAGAAATATGGTGAAAATCCAAATCTGCTGTGTACAGTGTGTACTGAAGTGTATGAAATTATGCAAATGTCATAAACTGTGTTAACTTCAATAAAATGGTGTTTGAACATTCTACAGTCTAGGTTGAAAGACTATTATGTAAGGTTCCTTATCTTAACATGTGATGAAGTATGTGTTCATCTATAACACTTGAAATTAAACTTCAGCATATAATTGTAATTCTGCCTAAAATGCGTTATGTGTTGTATTTATAAGTTTCTACTCCTGTAACATGCAACAATTCTGCACAACCGGCAGAGTGCGCTGTTGTAATTTTCAGCTTCATCCACTAGAGGTGGCTATATTAAAACTGACTTCTATGTAGCTAAAACTTTAGCGTAGTGTAACAGCAAAACACACTCCAAAATGCTGAACAATTTCAAACAAGTTAACAATAACAATACAAATAGTTAGAGACCATCAAAACTATTAGTCTATGGTCGTCTGAGGAACTCTCACGCTATTATGCAACAAAATGGGAAGCCAGTCACACACTATTAGTTGAATATCATCTAACGCACGAATGCTGCATTTCTTTCCGTAATGCACACGCAATGATTAAAAAGTATACTTCGGACTTCCACAGACTCTTATCACCAATTAAACAAGAGACCATCTCATTTATTTGGGAGTAAACCAACGGATGCCATCCGAATCACTACCTTTCCAGAATTAAGTGAGAAACCATCTTTCTAATCAGGAACCTAGATCAACGGACTCCATCCTATTTGTTCAAACAACACACTATTACAAGAATTAAGCAGATACCATCTATCTTATTCAGGAACTAAGAACACTGGACTCCATCCGTTTGTTCAACCAACACACTAAATATATCTAAATACAAACAATAAGTACCGGCAAAAAATACATTAATATATATCCGGCTCAAGAAACACACATTAATATCAGGCATGCAGAACAAAGAAAGAATAAGAAGAATCACTCACCCCTGCTTGTCTCAGAGCCACGCCACGTTTTATATGTAGCCTACAACCTGATCTCACCAGAATGCGTGACTCCACCAGACTCCTTAACACCGCAATGCGTTGTGGAGTCACGCATTCTGCTACATTTACCTGTCGGCACCACGCAAACAACCCCAATGTAAAGTTAATGAGGCTCTTTTGTCGTGGTGCACACACGCATTTCTACAAAGTCCCGCAGTGAGCTTTTATTCTATAAAACGTTTTAAAAATCTACTTTATAGCTTGTAGTAACTCACAGGAGTCTTCTTTTATTTTATTTGTATTCATAATCATTTTTATTTTTCGTCAGAATGTAAAAATTACATTAGTTACGAATTGTTGTTCTCAAAAAACAGTGCATTGTGTGTAATACAACTGTGATTTTTAAAGGAAGGCCAGAGCTTCAGCTGTGTCAAATAGATTGTTCCCTTTAGTTAACGTTATTTAAAAGATAATGATCATGTCCCCTTTATTGTATTACGAGCGTCCATTCCCATTGGATAACGGAGAATTTTACACCCGGAAGTAAGTATTCTCCTTACTGTCGAGTGATTTTACAGTGATATCTGCACTACTCATCAACTCAAAAACACCAAGTTCTGTTTTAATTTCACAATAAAGTTAGTAGTAATAATTTGTTTTGATATTATTGTTTTTTATTGACTACTAGACCGCTGGGTCATGTTAAGACCATCTTTTCTGTGTTGCTGTGGGGTTTTTCCATCGCTTTTGTGTTACAAATATCAAAACAATAACAAAATATATCCATCGTAAACTAAACCAGAAACAGCAGTATATTTTATTTTGTTAACACTTTAAACTTGACAGTTTTTTAACCCGCACCTCCTACTGGTTAAAGCACGTTATTACACGTTTAGAGTAATTGCAATGCAGGAAGATTGTGTTGCTTTTTAATGACTGTTTAAAATGCCTTTTTCTTAATGTCTTTCATTTTTGTAAAGCACTTTTGAATGTGTTATATTTGATGAAAACATTTAAATATTAAGAGTACATACAAAATAGTGGGAAAGTAGAAGGTCAATGATATAAATATAGAATAGAAAATATCTGTAAATAATATCTACAATAAAAACAGTTTAGTGCCTGATAGGAGGATGTGCAAAACAAACAAACTAATAAGGCTTTATTTAAACATTAAAGAATACTTTAGGCTAAGGTCTTCTTTTAAATAAGAAAAAAGCTTTGGGGGTACAGTATCTATCTACAGATACTTATTAAGCCTGACAAAGTACTTAACGTCTAATATATATTGCATGGTTTGTTTTGGAACTTGACAATCAACTTTCCTGCAATGTTAACTATGTTGAAGCACTTATTTTAACCAATATTATACATATTTATTATACTCTTATAAGATGTTAGATAGTATAAGAAATGTTCAGAATACGACAGTTTAATGGTGGAGGTATACACATATTGATAGATGTCTTGTAATGCACTGTTGAGGAACCTGTGACCCAAGTTTTGCATTCATTGCATAACTACACCGTAGTTGTGTATATGATATGTCAATAAACCTTTGAAAATCTTGAAAGGGATGTGCAAAATATCAATTATATACAGTCTTTAATGAACGATTAGAGAATAACGAGTAATGAATCTGCAGATAAATGTTTAGTCTTCTCAAGCACCAACTATCAAATATCTCTCCTGATTGTTGGCACTTGACAATCACCTTACCTGAATTTTACTCAGATGTAACTAAAGTCTGATTTAAGGGTTGTTTATATTTCACATCATTAATCCAAATCTGTAAAGTAACTAAAATAAATGTAGTGGAGTAAAAATACCAGGTTAACCTTAAAGAAAGCCCTCAGGATTATCAAAGACCCCCATCACCCCAGCCACAAACTGTTCTGTCTGCTGCCGTCTGGCAGGCGGTACTGCAGCATCCGGACTAAAACCACCAGACTCAGGGACAGCTTCATCCCACAGGCCATAAGACTATGAAACACCTGAACTTAGAAACAACATCCATAACATTCATCTGGCTGCTACTTAGAAATTATTTATCTAATATATCATATTCACAATGTAGTGACTGCTTTTTTGTCTTTTGTTTTCTTAGTTATGTTCTCTTTTATATGTGTGTTATGTGTTATGTGTAACGTTGCTGCCTTCTTGGCCAGGTCAGCATTGAAAATGAGATTGTATCTCAATGCTTTTATCTGGTTAAATAAAGGTTAAATAAAAAAATAAAAAGATACCAATCACTTGTATATAGACTCTTATTGCACTATTTCACTATTTTTTCTGTGTATCTGTTTTATTGTGTTGCACTGTTGGAGGAGCCTGCAACCTAAGGGGGGGATAGGACACGTTGGATTCCTGTTTTGAATAGTGTGCCGTCGATGGGTTTCATTCCATTTCAAGGTGCTTTTTGACGCTCCGTGTAAACTTCGCGCACTGCCACTCCAACATCCAATCACAGAGCTTGAGGACTGATCACGGGGTTTGTCAAGCTAAGCACATGGTGTAGTCCCACACGATAGCTGAGGATTCTGGGTAGTGTAGTGTCTTCTGCCATCCAAAAACTCCGAACAAATATTCGTTTCTCCGAATCGAAGGGGAAAAATACAAAAGCATTGTACACAATTTAAACCAATCAATGTTGTGTAATTAACAAGGATAATCTGGTGTGTTTGAGTTGATGAGTAGTTCAGATATCACTGTAAAATCAATCGACAGTAAGGAGAATACTTACTTCCGGGTGTAAAATTCTCCATTATCCAATGGGAATGGACGCTCGTAATACAATAAAGGGGACATGATCATTATCTTTTAAATAACGTTAACTAAAGGGAACAATCTATTTAATAATTTAATAAAAATCACAGTTGTATTACACACAATGCACTGTTTTTTGAGAACATAAATTCGTAACTAATGTAATTTTTACATTCTGACGAAAAATAAAAATTATTATGAATACAAATAAAATAAAAGAAGCCTCCCGTGAGTTACTACAAGCTATATAGTAGATTTTAAAAACGTTTTATAGAATAAAAGCTCACTGCGGGACGTAGAAATGCGTGTGTGCACCACGACAAAAGAGCCTCATTCACTTTACATTGTTTTTTTTTTTGCGTGGTGCCGACACGTAAATGTAACAGAATGCGTGACTCCACCACGCAATGTGGTGTTAAGGAGTCGTGGTGGAGTCACGCATTCTGGTGAGATCAGGTTGGTAGCCTATGTTGTAAATGTAGGTTGTTTAACATTAAATGCACAGTTATTTTCAGGATCCTGCTGCCTTCCACCAGACTCACAAATCTAATGGTCCCTACATAATCTATTGAAGAATTGGATGTAACTGGTTCCTTCTCACCACGTGTATTTGAGCTCTTTGTTGTCTGGTAGGCGGCAGCGTGTGTCCGTTGAATAGCTGGCGTGTTTGTGTCCTGGTGCAGCGAAATAACGCCGGGGAAACACCAACTATTAGAAGTATTATTTTCTCTCGCGTCCAGGGCCCTTTCTCATTTCATCAAATCCCCCTCCTCGACTCCTCCGGTAGTGACCCGGAAATGAATTTTAGTGCGCCATGTTGAAGGACATCTAATTTCTCTAAATGCAATTCGAGGACCGAGCATCGAGCGTCGAGGAGGCTCTCTGGAGGAGCTCTAACCGAGGATACACTGATGGGTCCTCCACGGCTCCTTCGTGGATGCATTTCCGGGAACAGAGATGTTTCAAAGAGTCGTGACGCACGGCCGGACTTATCTCAGCCAATGACAGCTCTGCATGCATCCCCTGGATATTATTTATTAACTGCTCGCAATGCGATGTTTACAGAGAGAACAGCTGTGAGGTCCGTGCAGAAAGCAGAGCAGTGTGTAAAATATATATCACTCAGTATAACAGGCCTACTCTCTGTATTTGCTTTAGTTTAGTAGATATCTACAAACAAAGAGTCGATATTTTTCTAAGACCATTTAGTGCTTCACATAATAAAATACACAATGGTTGTAGCCTGATTATGCTTTAGGAGCTGTAGGGTACAGTGTGTATGGTGTGTGTGTTGTACAGTGCGTAGATGCAGCGGACAGACAGGTATCAGTTGGTTTGGTGTCCTCTGCTTACTTTTAATACTTGTAAATAAAACTTTTGGCCCGTAATTTATTTCCCTCATTGTAGCGACCAGAGAGGGGGGGGGGGATATATCCAGTCTCTGATAGTGTTACGTTATTATGAGAGTGCTCTGTTTGATTCTGAAATGGTATATATCTATATAAATATATATGTGTGTGTGTGTGTGTGTGTGTCCGCATCTGTAGCCTGTTATTGTCTCATTATACCGCACTGTGAATGAATCAAAGTAAATATATAAGTGGTCATGAACACATCTGTCCATCAGACAGAGTGCTGTGCCTCCTGTCATCATTAATGGACGTCTCTTTAAAATGACCGCTCAGAGGAGAGGAGTTCTCATTTCTCTAACCGCCTGCTGCTTCCCCTCCTCTCTTCTCGGCTCCCCTCCTCGACTCCTCCGTTCGCATCTCCTGTGGGCGGGACTAAGGGTCCTTCTCACTTCGGTTAAATGGATTCCTTGCGTCCCTCACTTGCGTCGTTTCCCTGCGACTAGTCCCTCCCACCAGGGAAGCATGGAGAGACGCAAGGAAACCACGAGAAGCAGGGAAATGAGTTTTAAGAGCAATGGGACGTCCTTTCCTCCGGAGCGTCACGTGAAGCGACGTCCGTTTGTGATGACGCTGCACAGCTGATCGTCTGACAGCAGCTCTGTCCCCGTTATTTCCACACACACCCCCGCCTCTGTTAGTACACATTTACTGACAAAAACATTTGTATCATCTGTTGTAGACCCCAATACATTAAATAAAATAATTACATTTTTTATTACATTGCATTTAGCTGACGCTTTTATCCAAAGCGACTTACAATAAGTACATTCGACCAGGAAGACACAACCTTGAAGAAAACAGAATCATATAAGTACATCAGGTTTCATAGAGCCAAACATTTCAAATACTCAACTGGCTTTAGATAAGCCAGTCCTTTATTAGTATATAAGTGCTTTGTTAATAATTATATCGCTCGAAGTGGAGTCGAAAGAGATGAGTTTTCAGTCTGGAAGATGTGTAAGCTATCTGCTGTCCTGATGTCAATGGGGAGCTCATTCCACCATCTTGGAGCCAGGACAGCAAACCCACGTGTTTTTGCTGATGGGAACTTGGGTCCCCCTCGCAGCGAGGGCGCAACGAGTCGTTTGGCTGATGCAGAGCGTAGTGCACGCGCTGGGGTGTACGGTTTAACCATGTCCTGGATGTACGAAGGGCCAGATCCATTCGCAGCATGGTAAGCAAGTACCAGTGTCTTGAAGTGGATTCTAGCAGTTACCGGAAGCCAGTGAAGCGAGCGGAGGAGCGGAGTGGTGTGGGAGAATTTAGGAAGGTTGAAGACCAGACGAGCCGCTGCATTCTGGGTGAGCTGCAGAGGTCGGATGGCACATGCAGGTAGACCAGCCAGGAGGGAGTTGCAGTAGTCTAGGCGTGAGATGACGAGAGCCTGGACCAGAACCTGAGTCGCTTTCTGAGTCAGCTGGGGACGTATCTTCCTGATGTTGTAAAGCGTGTATCTGCAGCAACAATAAGCAAAAATAAGAACTAATTCTCAAAAAAGATAAACGCCATTCTTAAAATGTATAAACGAACATTAGTTTGATTAATATTGATTAGAGTGCACAATAGAAATAAAATAATTGAGAGAAGAAAAAGAGATATGTTATCTATCAAAACCCAGTTAGATTAACATTCATTGGATTGCACACTTTGTTTGTTTGTTTGGATATGTAGCACATTAACATTTTAATAGCACTTAATGACTGACTGAATGGAAATGACAATAAATGAAAATATAAAACGAAAAAAGCGATCATGAAAATATTTCCAATAAATGAATAAAATGATTTTTGACCACTTTGTTGTTCAGATATATCACATATTTGTAACTAAATGATACATGAATTGAAACAAAACACGGTATAAACTGAGGAGTGACTCCCGTGAGTTTCATGTGTTTTCTTCACTCCTCTGGGAAACTGCTCTCATGTCAAGAAGCATCAGATCAGTGCATGCACTGCATCGTCCAATCAGTGAGCGATACACAGTAAGGGGGCGGGGCGAGTGTCTGAGGATTTCATCGGAGGATGGTCTGGTGGTTCCTCGGTTATAGCTCCTCCATTATCGCTCCTCGCTCCTCCGGCAGAAATAAGGCCACTGGGACGCTACTCAAGATGGCGCAGACAAATCAACTTCCGGTGAGACCAAGGAGCGAGGAAATGAAAAATAAGAGAAGTGAAATGCAGCCTTAGTCTTGTCTTCCCCTGTGCTCCATGTCTGTTCGTCGTCGTTTCATGTCCATGCTACCTGTCGTCTCTTCGTGTCCATGTTCCTTGCCTCGCCTATGCTCGCCTATGCTCGCCTATGCTTGTCCATGTCTCCTGCCTGTTCCCGTCTGTACGTTTGTTCCTGTCTGTCGTGCTCCCCGGTTTTGTTTTTGTTAATTCGTTTCTTGTTTTTCCTGTCTTCGGCTTTTTTTAATAAAGCTTGCTTTTTGTTTCCAAACCTTTTTGTGTTTTTAACTGCACTTGAGTCCTATTTTCTCCAAACCTGACAGATGTGTTTTGAGTTTGTGTATAAGTTTGCTTACATTTTGGTAAAGCCCCCCCTGGAGAAAAAGGCATCAGCCGCCACTGGCGTTATTATAACAGCATGGTACGTTGTGCTTCACATAAAATATAAAACAAAACTGTAATAATGAACATTTGAAACATAAATTAAATGTAGAGAGCGCATGACCCCTGGATTCCACCGGGTGCGTCTGCGCCGCGTTCCGTCTGCGCCGCGGTTTTGTTCCGACCTCCAACAGCATCAAACCCCACCGGGCGCGTTTCAGAAGCAGAGCATCTTGCGTGCCGGCTCGCAGTTTTTGTTGATTTGGGCATTTTTCCTGGACATTTGTACTTCTACAAGAAAGTAAGGCTACTTTGTATAGACAAAGTTAATAATAATTGTAATAGTCCAGTTATAAACGACTTGAATTAAAGATGTGTTGCTGTATTTTAGTGGTAAAAAAATGCATTCATCATCATAATTATTCTATATATATATAATTTACACAGTGCCTGTAAACCGGAGGAGAACGCTGGCATTTCTTCTCCTACTTGAAAGACTACCGAGGGATAGGGTCTGCAAAATTAGTTTATTTTGGGGATGGACCGGATGCTCTGACCGTTCCACTTCCTGCCCGACGCTATGCAATGCCTCGCATCTCCTCTGACCCGCCATGCGGCGTGTCTGGGTCCGTCTGCGCCACGTTTTGGCGTTGCGTAGCACCGGGCAGGAAGTGGAAAGCCCAGAGCATCCGGCCCATCCCCCAAATAAACACATTTTGCAGACCCCCTTTCACATCACTACATCTTCACTACGACAAGCACAATGGACGACAAGGTTTTCATCTTGGAAGCAGTGGCGTAGCCACTATAGGGCCAGCGCGGTCCCAGCCCCGCCCAGTTTACTCATTTAAATTATTATTATACATTTGTTTATTCACCCATTGAGAATATCCAAGCATTCAAAGTGAAATTCAAGTGAAGAAATATCGAGTTGAATTAATGTTATATGTGTTTTATCCTCTGAACGGAACTAATTTCCGGTAAAAACTGGTTGAGGTGGTTTTTCCTGGGTGGAGTACAGCGCAAGTAGGGACGCGCTTTTCTGTGAAATGTGCAGACATTTCCCCAGCCCAGGAGCTGAAGGTGCATTTACAAGGGATGGATATGTAGACTGGAAGCACCTGTGTAACTCGTTGGAGAGACATAAAAAAAGCGAGGACCACTGCAAGTCCATGAGCAGGTTTGATGCTACAACCTATTGTTGCTGTTACCTAGTGCAATAAAAGAGTTGCCTAACGATTGTAAATAACCCAGTTTGTGTTGTGTGAAACTGGAAAGGATAGTACATTGTTTTTGCTACTTTCGTTGCAGTTGTATATGTCTTAAAGGTAATTTAGGTTAACTTCCTGTGTTATTTTATTTAGATGCTTTTATTTTGAAAGCGAGTTTATGCTGTTGACAGGAAGTTGTTGTTGCTATGGAAACAACGTGACGGAGAAAAGGAGCGGAGATTAATCTACATATAAAGACGGAGAAAGTAAAGGATAACGTTTATGTTTAAGTTTAGCACCTCCCGAAGAGGCACAAGGTTGGTATTAACTATAATATAAAAATGTGGGTTTTCTCCTAATTCGTTTATGCTGTTTTGTAGCTGTGCTGTCTGTTTACAGTTAACTTTTGGTAGTATGCTAAAGTGATTATAATACAGATGGAGCCTACATTTATTTGTTATTTTTGTGTCTTTATTGCGCTTACGTTGATATTGGAGATTTCAATAAATTCATATCATCAGTCAAGTCTTCGACCATTATTTGGAGGGAAATGCTACAGCGATGCTTGGCAATGGGCATTATGATATATTATTATTATAGGCCAGGCCTACCTTAAAGTAATTGTTCCCCCTGGGAAAAGCTAGCCCATCCTATTTTATACGGGCCTGCCCTAAAGTAAATGTATGCCTACGCTACTGCTTGGAAGTGGAAAAATACACAATGTTATACAACACATCCTTTTTATAAGGACAACACCAGAAAGGACAAGGCCTGGTTTTTAATCGCTAGAGTTTGTTGAGTGGAAGGTGAAAACTACTAATTAGCCAACATATTCATGTTTTTATGTTAATTAATACTTGTACAGTACAGAGCCATTCAGTAGTTTCACATCTTGTGAAAGTCATTTAAAAGCTTTTCAGTAAACTTGCATTTCACAAGAAAGCAAGATCTTATTTCCTATATCAAGATGTATACATAGCCTATATATACATATTAGGGTTGTCAAGTTAACGCGTTAATAACGCGCTAACGCAAAAAATTAACGCCACTAAAAATTAACGCCACTAATTATTTTAACGCGATTAACGCATGTGTATTTTTTGTCCTCGGCCGCCCCGTAGTTTCAGAGCGCATCGAGTTTAAAATACCATCTACAAGCTGATGCTGACAGCCCCGCTCCTGCCGCCCGCTTGCGGCAGACCACACTTCCACGCTCACCGGCAGGCACCGACTGGTTATTGGGAGGACCGGGAGGGTGTGTGTATGTGTGGCGCGAGCGAGCGAGAGACCTTACGTGTATTGTTGTTGTTAGCATCTGGTGCTAGCTAGCTGCGCTAACGGATATAAGGAGCTGTTTAAATGAAAACAGAGGAGCGACATTTCGCCGACAACTGCGCCGAGCACTTGACTTTATGCAGGAAGCCAGACAGTGGGACATTGTACGAAAAGTCAGCACACTCAGCACGGATAGTGCGCAACATGATTACAGCATCCAGGCAGCTGATCATAGCTCCAACGATCCATCACACACACACACACACACACACACACCATTTGTATTGTATTATTGAATGAGAGAGGTTCCAGGTTGAATTGAGGCGAATATTTGTAATGTTCAGAGGTTGTTGTGTTTAATATTCATGAGAATATTTGTCATTGTTCAAATGATAATAAACATTAGCATAAAGCATATTTGTCCACTCATATGTTGATAAGAGTATTAAAAACATGAAAAATATTCCTCTAAGGTGCATTTAGAACAGATCAAAAATGTGCGATTAATTTGCGATTAATCGCGATTAACTATTTTAATCGACTGACAGCCCTAATACATATATATATATATATATATATATAATATATATATATTTTTGTAATATATATACTTGAGCCTGTGAATATCACCCAAGTGTCAATACAGTTTTATGTTAATCTATTATAATGATAATATATTTTTGTATTATAATTGTTTTGTATTCATCTTAATCTGCAAAGTGTAGCTGTCAGAGAAATGTAAAATTAAGAAAACAATATTTCTCTCTGAGGAGTATTGTAGTAGTAAAACAGGAAATGGTATTTCTCAAGTAAAGTACAAGTGCCATTGTACAATAATTCATCAAATCTAGGGCTACTACATTTTAATTGAAATGTTTTTTTACATCATTGAAAGAACTTCACTTAGCTATGTGAGTATAGTGTTATAACAACTACCCAAAGTACTGTCAATAATATTTAAATACAGTATGTTGTGGTGAAAATCCTTGCATTTCTAGTTATTAAAAATAAAGAACACTTTTTTACAAATGCAACAATAGCCTGTCTTTTGGAGTACAATGTTTACAATTCTCTGGAATGAAAAAATAACAAATCTTTCAATCGATTTGCCGGTGTAATAACTTTTGTGTAATCACACCATCCTGTCCTGCCAAGACACACTGCCCTTAGGAGAGTTGAAGAATGTGCAGAAAGCCTCCCTCACATGACAGGCCTCTCTTGATGCCCTGTTTCCTCCCATGTGTCTCACTGGTGCCATGTGTCTCCCCTGCTACTCTTCCTCATCTAGCAACCTCTGGTTTTCACTAGGGGCCAGCAGGAAGTTGTGTTTTGTTATGAAGCCGGGATTCAGGAAGCTGCACTGTGATGGCGTGGATATGGAGGAGACTTGTTGCCGTTGTAGTTTGCATGTCACCTTGTGGGACTCGTTCTTTACTTGCTCAGAAAGATCCACACTTTGGATTTCCTGCCCGACCAAATTAACTTAATGACCAGGCTCCGCTCAGAATGAAGACTGAGGGGGTTTCCGGCTGATGCTTCATAGCACATGCAGCACACGGATGGAGCTTTTTTTTATTACATACATTAACTTTCTTTAATATACATTTTTATTTCAACTAATCGACTAATGAAAAATTGCTCGATTAACACTTTATTAGTCGACTATTGATTATTTGACTATTAGGGGACTATAACCAAGACATAATTGATCCAAATGACAACTGTAAGTGACTAACATTTATTTACAATATATTGTAAATAAAAATAAATATCATTATTCAAATTTACTTCCAAAGTCCAGTCCAGTTGAAAGCAGGAGAGATGCAGCACATGTGGGAAATTGTGCTTGTACGTAGATGTAGCCTTTGTTGCTTGCAGATATTAGTTGGAGACCCCGTTCTTTTGTGACGCAAACTTACGGCCCGTCCACACTACAGCGTCGACAGCTTAAATCTGCCCATTCACTTTGAATGGGGTGACGTCACGTTGCCTCGCTTTTTCGCCGAACTGAATTGTGGGTAGCATAGCGGTCCGTCTCCGCCGGAGTAGCCAGCGCCAGCCAATCAAATCCCATTTCGGAAAATCTGACAGCTCAAGCCCTAGCCAATCAAACCGCGTCTAAGCTGGGAGAGATATCCCGCCGTTCATTTCTATATTTCAAAAAAAGATGGAGGAGAAACTAATTATCGCCGTAGCAAATCACCTGGTTTTGTATGACCAGACCCTCTTCACCTACCGGGATACAAACCGGAGGAACCAGGCATGGAGGGAGGTGGCAGAGACAGTGGGTGAAACTGGTAGGTTTTCGCCTGTTTGGGGAGTTTATATATATATTGCTCGCATAAAATCCCCGGGGGTTTTTGCTTTGTATGTCGGGGGCGGGAGATTCATGTGATTGGTCGCGTTGCTTGAATAAAATCCCCAAGCTTCAGACACGCCCAGTTCCAAGCTTTTTTTGAAGCTGTAGTGTGGACGCTCCGTTACAGAAATGAGTTTGACCCTCAAACTTATAATTTAATTATACGAACTTTACTCAAAAAACGTAACAGAGATAGTTGAGATAACTACTTTTATGTAGTTAGCAAGAAAACCAAATATTTCTTTGCATGATCTATGTCCTTGACAAACACCAAAATGCTCCAGTGATAAGGCACATTGAAGCCAACATTTCAGGCATTTCTCGTGCACCTTTTGTACCTATACTTCTGAAGAGTAATCTGCTATCATTTGTATTCAACACAAGTCATTTATTTGTATACTTCATATTGATAAACTGGACAGTTGCTGAAGTGTAAAGATCATCAAACACCACATTCTCGGCATTCATTCAAGCATTTATGGTGAATAATTAATATGCCATCCAGTGACTTTTGTGCAACTTCATAGTTTTATATAATGTATGTGTGTAATTACAAATATTATAATAGTAGTATAGATGATAGTATTATCATCATCCATTTAATACAAATACGAATAAACTTTACATTATACACTTCTTCATTTTCAAGCACTATGTTGCAAAACATGTTCACTTAACACAAATCATTTAATACATGTGAAGCCAATTATACAGTCAAACAAGTGAACCCCATGGGATTTACAAGGATTTTAGATTTGACCTGTAACTTAATGTAAAGCTGAAGTCAAATCAAACAGTTGAACCTACAAACCACAAATCTGACATTGCACTGCAAGCAGTCATGTCATTTTTAAATAGAAATTGGAAATTGAAAGGCCTCTGCCCAAGTGATACAAATAAAGTTGTTTTCTTTAAAACATAAAAAAGAGCTAATATTCATATAATTATTATAATAATTGGTTTAACCTCTCTATGGAATTGTGTGATGGACATGGATTTCTGAAGGTTATATAGATTTGATACATTAATGTTTAAAACACATGCTGCATTACTTTGAGAATTCTACGGTTTTTTTATTTTCTACTTTGGTATTTAAAACGGTAGTTGAAAATGCCATGGTGAAAAATGTGGTAAAATGTTTTTCCACATACTCTACATCACATACAATAACCTGTGTTTCCATGTCTTGCACATGTGTTCTACATGGTAAGCCACATGTTGCCCACATGGGCAACATTCATGTGTTTTTTCTGTAACCCCCAAAACACACCAGGAGCGTCTGCGTCGCGTTACGGCCGCGCCGGTCGTAAGGATCGCGGCTACTCTAGTCAATGGGTGCTATTACACCACACGCGCCGTGTTACGGGCCCTCCACACTACAAGCGTTTCAGGCGTAAAATTACGCCTCTAGCGCGTCTGCCCATTCACTTTGAATGGGGTGACGTCACGTCCGCTCACGTTTTCGCCGAAACTGCATCACGGGAAGGCAAGCGTAACTTTGAGAGCGTCTCGCGCGTAAAAAGTTGAACAATGTTGAACTTTTTACGCACGAAACGCTCTCTCCGTTCCTGACAAGTGAGCGTAAGCCAATCAAATCCCGTTTCAGAAAATCTGACAGCTCAAGCCGTAGCCAATCAAAAACCGCGCATACGCTGGGAGAGATATCCTGAGATATCCCGCCGTTCATGTCTATATTTGAAATAAAATGGACGAGGTTATAATCGTAGCGGTAGCGAATCACCCTGTATTATTTGATGTGACCCTGTTCACCTACCGGGATAGAAACCAGAGGAACCAGGCATGGAAGGAGGTGGCAGAGACAGTGGGGGAAACTGGTAGGTTTTCGCCTGTTTGGGGATTTTATATCCAGTTTACTTCATGTTAACATAGCTAATGAAACATAGCCGGTATATTTAGCATAAAATAGCGCCATAGACATTAATCACATACATGTTAATCATCCGCTGCCACATCATAGACTATATTGCATTACATTAATGCACACAGTCATACTCCTTTCACATTTCTTAGTTATATATATATATGCAAAAATTCATTCCTAGCATTCTATTTCCATGTAAATTACTGCTTTATTTAATTTTTATCTTTTTGCAATTTAACTGTACAATACATGTTGTGTTTTATATTAGATTTCTTGTTTTGTATATATGCACCATGACATCAAGTCAAATTCCTAGTATGTGCAAAGCTACCTGGCAATAAACCTGTTTTTGATTCTGATAAAGTGTGACATGTAAAACCTTGTATGCAATTGAAAGGGATTTGGTTTTCATTAATGGAGCAATCATTTTCTGAAATTCAAGAAATTAACTGTATTCTTTCATTTTCATTTTATTAGACGAAGTGTGCAAAAAGCGTTGGAAGTCCCTCAGGGACCGATACCGCAGGGAGAGGATCCTGGAGAAGGAAGGGAAAAGTAGCGGGGCAGGGGCTTCCGGGGGATCTAAGCCCTGGCGTCTCGCGGCAGTAATGAGCTTTTTAAAGCCCTTCATGCTGGACCGTGAGACGTCCAGCAATTTCCCCCGGCAACCCCTGCCTCCACCCACCGGAGCAGAAGAAGAGGAACACTCTATGGGTGACAGCCTGGATGACAGTCTGGAAAGCCAGCCAGAGCCAGGTAGCAGTCAGCCGGCCAGTCAGCCGGCCAGTGTGCCGGCCAGTGTGCCAGACGGTGTGCCGGCCAGTGTGCCAGCATTCCGGGGGAAGAAGAGCAGGGGAAGGGAGATGTCCCCTTTTGAGGAGAACCTGCTGTCGGCCGTAGGCCCGATGCTGGCCATGCCACCACCACCACCACCCCCACCACCAGTGGTGGAGGTGGAAGACGAGGACCTCCTTTTTTTAAGGAGTCTCTGGCCTGCAATGCAAAAGCTGAGCAGGACGAGCAGCATGAGACTGAAAATGAAGCTACAAGAGGCGGTCCTGGAGGCCACAGAAATGGACATTAATAATGAATTAATTAGATACTGATACTGATCCACATTACATATTTTTACACTCATCACTCATCACACACAACATCACATAAATAAAAGTTATTTAAAAGTATGTTATGGCTATACTGTGTCTTGACTTGTTCATGTGGTTTGTCAGTTACAACATACCAGGAGCTTCTTGTATGTCGATATATAATGTGCTGTCTTCTGTAATTATTCAGGTGAAACCCTGATGAAAATTATGAGTGGTTTATCACTAAAAACAGGGCTGAAGGAAAAAGGTTGTTAGTTATATCATGATATCAATTCAAGAAACATGTTTATTAGGAATGGTTGATTTTAAAATGGCTCATTTGGAATATTTGCTTTTTAAAGAAAATGGGTAGCTCTTAAAAGAGCTTTTTGGTTTGGAGACAAATATGGGCCTACACCACATTTGCCTGCCATCGCACTGCCCCCTCCTCGTTGAAGTAGGAGCAGAAGGTCTCCCGCTGTTGGATGGATTGCCGTGTGGCATTGTTGGAGCCCATCCTCGGTGCATCACACAGGGTTGGAGTAACTTCATCCGTGGACCTTGCGATAGGTGTGCGTGATGGCATATCAATGGTCTTCCTGCGGAGGAAGTTATGCAACACACAGGCAGCCTTCACACACAACTCCGTCACCTCGGGGCTGGTGGTGATGACACGCCTGAGCATTCTCCACTGGGTTGAGAGGATGCCAAACGCACATTCAACCACCAACCTGGCACGGCTGAGGCGGTAGTTAAATAACCTCCTTTCACGGGTGAGGTGACGTCCAGGGAATGGACGCAGAAGGTTGTCCAGCAGCGGAAATGCCTCATCTCCAACGAAGACATGGGGGAGAGGGCCCCGCCGCTCTGATCCTGCGATGACGGTGTCAGGTGGTAGCTGCAGACTGCCGTCTCGGAGGCTCTCTCCAAATGCAGAATTCCGCAGGCTCCCACTGTCGCTGCTCCTCCCAAAGCCTCCAACATCCACTACCCTGAACAGGTACTCAGCATCCACCACAGCCAGCAGTACCAAGGAGTGGGTGGACTTATAATTAAAGTAGAGGGAACCTGCATTTGCTGGAGCCTGGATAACGACGTGCTTCCCATCTATGGCACCAACACAGTTGGGAAACTCCCAGCGCTCCTGGAACCCAGCAGCGATGGCTCTCCAATCCTCCACCTGTGGTACCGGCATGCACTCCTCGACCAGGGCGGTCCAGATGGCCCCCGCAACCTCCTTGACAATGACTGCCACTGTAGAACGCCCGACCCGATAGCTGAAGGCTATCGTCGCGTACGAGTCACCAGTTGCCAGGTACCTGAGAAAAAAAGATATATACATGATTACAAAATATATTTATTCAGACCCCACACACACACAGACCACAGATCCCCCCCTCCACACATTGAACACAGACACACACATTGAACACAGACACAGATTGAACACACATTGAACACAGACACACACACATTGAACAGACACACACATTGAACACAGACACACACACATTGAACAGACACACACATTGAACACAGACACACACATTGAACAAAGACACACACATTGAACACAGACACACATTGAACAGACACACACATTGAACACAGACACACACATTGAACACAGACACACAGACACACACATTGAACACAGACAGACACACAGATCCCCACACACACATTGATCACAGACACAGACACACACGCCATGTACACAGGGGAGCAATACTGTGTTTACCTAGATATCTTAATTAATGTTACCCATCTGAACTAAATCACAGACTTCAGTCATCATTCGTGCATTCTCTCTCCTTCTATACAGAGTCAGATTAAAGAAGTAGAAATACACAAAACGTACCGTAGGCAGATGGCGAGTCGCTCGGCGGGGCCGATTGACATACGCAGATGGGTGTCCACCTTTGTAATCAGTGGGCCCACCTTTCCGAGCAACTCGTCGAACACCTCCTTGCTCATCCTGAAGTACCTCTGAAAAAGGCGGTCATCGAGACGGAGCTCCTGGACGAGAAGGTGGTATTCCCCCCTTTGTAGACGGCATCCATTTTAGCAATAGTGGAGAAGAACCGGGGTTTTTCACTTTGTATGTCCGGGGCGGGAGATTCACATGGAGATTCTGATTGGTTGTTGGTCGCGGGGCTCGAAGAAACGCCCCAAGCGTAAATCTTGGGGCGTTGGAAGCGAATTTTACGCTTGTAGTGTGGCCGGCCCGTTACGGCTCAGACGCGTCCCAGAAGCGGCTCGGCGCAGTGCTTCTCTAAAATTAGGATGAATCCTATTTTTGCCGCGGCGCAGCCGTAAGGTAAACTCCTCCCCCCATCCCCCCGTAGTCTTTCAAGTAGGAGAATACATGCCAGCGTTCTCCTCCGGTTTACAGGCACTGTAAATGATATATATAGAATAATTATGATGATGAATGCATATTTTTTTACCACTAAAATACAGCAACACATCTTTGATTCATGTCGTTTATAACTGGAGTATTACAATTATTATTAACTGTGTCTGTAGTCTACAACACAACAAAATAGGAAATAACAACAATAAACACGATTTAAACAGACACAAACATAAACCGTTTAACTACGTATAGCCTACTTACTTGTAGAAGTACAAATGTCCAGGAAATATTCCAAAATCAACAACAACTGCGAGGCTGCACACACGACGCTCCGCTTCCGCAACGTTTTGAAACGCGTCTGGTGTGTGTTGTCGCAGGAGGAGGTCGCAGCGTGGCGCAGCCGCAACGTAACGGCCCGTCTACACTACAGGCGTCGAAAAAGCTTGAAGCTGGGCGTGTCTGAGGCTTGGCGATTTTTTGCGAGCAACGCGACCAACAACCAATCACATGAATCTCCCGCCCCCGACATACAAAGCAATAGCAATGTTAAAACGAAGTCAACTGGATATAAAATCCCCAAACAGGCGAAAACCTACCAGTTTCACCCACTGTCTCTGCCACCTCCCTCCATGCCTCGCTCCTCCGGTTTGTATCCTGGTAGATGAACAGAGACTGATCATACAGCACCGGGTGATTCACTACCGCTATAATGAATTTTCCCTCCATTTTTTTGAATATGAGGAAATGACCTGCGTAGTCTCTCCCAGCATACACGCGGTTTGATTGGCTAGCTTGTACTGGCAGATTTGCATAAACGGGATTTCATTGGCTGACGCCAGCTTCGAGCAAGCATCGAGCCTCAAAAGTTGAACATTGTTCAACTTTTGACGCCGATAGACGCTCGCGATGCTTGCAACGCCTTGCCATGCTACCCACAATGCAGTTCGGCGAAGTTTGAAAATATCCTGCGTCACCCCATTTAAATGAATGGGCGAAGCGTTGAAAGCATTTTTTGACGCCTGTAGTGTAGACGGGCCGTAACGCGGCGCAGACGCTCCTGGTGTGTTTTGGGGGTAAGGGTCTGTCCGAATATACAATGACTTTGGATGTGTTAGTGTATTCTATAACCCCGAAGGCAGGAGAGACTGAAACGAGTCAAGGGAAGCTTATAAAAGTTAACAGCATTTAATTACACAAAAGATGCGGTGGTGTACAGTACAAAATGAAATGTGCGAGTGGAGGCGCTCTCCTCATCCGCCCGGTCAGTCCAGGTCACCCGGTAGCAAGAGGTCAATCCTTGGCTTGCTCTTCCTGTTGTAATCGGAGGTCTTCTCCTATTGGGTGGCGTCGTCGGGGGCGGGTCCAATGCAATTCCTGCCTTTTTCTGTTGTTAAATTATATCATTCTGGTGTCTGTGGTTATTTAAACATTTCCTAATAAACGTTATTCAGCGGTAATAAACGAGTGCTAAACCCAGTGTGCTCGGTGTACAACATCACATGTCATTTCACCGTTGATTCACGGTTTGAAAATGCAGCATTTCGCCACATGCTAATGCTAACCGGAAATTAATAATTTTCAGAATAAAAGTATTAAGTTAATAGTTAGTGAACTTCCGGTTTTTCAGAATAAAACTGATTTAAATTAAATAGTGTATTTAATTCAAATTACGCCATACCAACATTGATTTTAATTTCTAACAGATGCCATGTCTCAGTGGTGGCTCATGTCCTTGGTGTTTATATGCAATTTTCTAAAGAAGATGGAATGTGTTTTGAAAGTAATCTATGTGCCACAGATCTGAGTTTGTGTCAAGAAGGGAGAAGTTTAGAGCAGATCTGTATTCACTGCTACACAGTTCCTGCAAGACGGACCTGCCGCAGCGCTGCCCTGCTTCTCTCTGTGCAGGCTGACTTACCGGGGACATTTTTTGAACAAGCTGTAGAAAGGAAATCAAAGAAAACAGTGTTGTGCTGTTTTAGTGGCCCGGACAACTGAGCCCCTCTCTGCTGTTGGTTCTCCATTTAAGCAGCAAAAGCTGGCAGCGGTTCAGATCCCCCTCTCTTTCTCTCTCTCTCTGCTTCAGGCCGCCATTAACAGGCCAAGCACAACTATTCGGACATGCCTCAATGTTCAGAGTCGCTAATGATGATGTTCAGGCCAAGTTCCAGTCATCCTACACTAATGTCAGCTACGTTATTGTATCCTGCTACTGCTAGTGATTCATACCAACTGGAAGTTAAGTTAACCAAGTGCTGACACCCGGGGATCTGGTGAAAAGTGGAGGCAACTTGAGGACATTACCTAAACATAAAAGGTGTATTATAGTGTGACACACTGTCAGGGAGACAACAAATGCATTAAGTACAGTAAGCTGTCAGTAAACCCTAAAAGTAAAACACACCAAAGATCTGTCTGAGAAGCATTTCTGAGAAAACATGGTAACATTTGGACCAGTGCAGCTCACACAACAGCAAACAACTTTTCATTTGTTGCATTGTAGAATTTACAGACAAGATCACTACGTTTTGAATCCTGAATGAAATGTTTCAAGTTATGCATTCTATGCCACACTTTGCAATGATTGTGATGTTCCATGGAACAGTTGTGACAGTTTCATTTACAGTTTATTTTTCAAACCTTGATGAGACAACTGATTGAGGAAAAACTGTAATAAGTAGTGAATAAAGGTTTTGATTTGCAATATGTATACAACATATCGATATGTATGTAGTTACATCAATATTTGAAAAAGTGAAATTTGCTAATATTTGAGGATTAAGATCAAATAAGAAGTACTTTATTGATACCAATTTGGGAAATGTTTGCTTTGTAGCAGCATAAGACAAGGCATTGCACATAAGACAGTTAAAAGCCTATAATTCAACAATCGAAAATGTAAACATCTCAAATAGAAATAAAATAGCAACAAATATACATAGTGTGAACAGCTATCTTACCTGTTAACATATACATGTTAGGCTAACGTTGCCTTGGTTAGAGCCTGTTGCTGTTCTTTATTGCTTTGAATTCTTTAAAACAAATATTATCTTCTTAAACCTGTATGGTAGTCAGGAGCATCACATCCTAATGTTTATTGATATATTTAGAGGGAGGGAAAGAAGGTTTCAAAATTCTGATTAGATACATTTCTACATTTCTTTCATTCATGGTGGTTTCAGTAATCCCATGGTAATTGAGGACACAAGTAATCTAAAGTACTAATGTAATCTTTATGACTTTCAGAAAGGACAGGAGACCCTCAGGTGCCTATCAATGATTGTCAGCTGACAGCACAATGAGTCAAAGGGCTAGCAGCAGCAGCAGCATGATGATGATGTTAAATGTGTTGTTTTAGGAACATCCATGTAAATACATGGAATTCAATAAACATTGAATAGCATGCATGCAGTTTGTCTGTGCCTTTTCCTCCGTGTTGTCCTGGCATATAGTCTCCCCCATGGTTTGCTGTGCTGCCTGGGGATGCTCCAAGCGCTCAGAGAAAGGAGTACATATGTAAAGTTTCCCCACTGACACAGAGAGGAGGAAAGAATGTCTGGCTCAAGTCAGCAGGAGCTATTTAACTATCACAAAAGACAACAACAAAGCATGTGAGATAATCATATTTTTCACAAAACGAAGACCACACCATTGGGAAGCTTAATGTCTGCAACCATAGACTGCTAGCCGCATATCCTCTCAATAGTTCCCCGGACGTTAGCTTGCCGCTAACTTCCGGGGAACTATTGAGAGGCTCCACCATCCGCCATTGCTGTAAAAAACTGGTCCATTGGAGTGAACGGAGATGTCGTAACTCTTCCTCGTACTTTCCTCTTACATAACAAATGACAACATGGATCCTTCAGGTAAAACCCATTGAAACCTACCAGGGAGAAACAAAGCTTAGTCTTAACATTAGCAATCCCCACAGGAGCAATTTGGGGTGAGGTGTCTTGCCCAAGGACACCTAAGAACAGTGCACTTACCCACAGCCTCCAAACACCCAACTAACACCAGACTGACAGAAGCTCTGCCTCCAACAGACATAACCAAAGTGTAATTGTCCTGCAAAAATTATCATTAAATCCTACCACCATTGTTTCCGACTTGAGTTTACCAGAACAAACATTTAAAACAAACTGCCATATTAACGGTTTTCACAAATGATTTATTTCATTACCTCAGTGGACAAAACCCCATCCTGTCATGAACTGGCTCACGGTTCAGACAAAAGGAAGTCAGAGTGTCATTAATCAAACAAATTATGAGGTATTAACATATGCAAGGTGGGAGAGAGAGCAGGGGGTTCTGCGTGCACCTCCAGTTACCCGCATACTCTTCCTGGTCGAGATGGCGTCATAAATGCCCACTTCTCTCCGCTTTACGCTGTCCACAGTCCGCTCCCCGCTGTCTCACACTCCCGCACCACACCAGGTTCTGTCTCCTCCCCTCCCTCCTTCTCCCTCGCAAGGAGTCTTTTTCGGTTCTGTTCTGATTACGTGATGCACCTGTGCGTCCTCAGCACCTGCAAAGACAACATCCTAACGTGAAGCTAATAGCTAAGGACCTCCGAATCCAGAGTGAGGATGTTGAGTGTGTGCCGACTCCGAAGCAGCAACAATTATAATTTGGACCGGTAACCAAAGCAGAGATGGACAGGCTTTTAGCATCCTTTATAGTAGAGGAAATGTTGCCCATTTGCACAGTGGAATCACCATCTTTGAGAGATATACTGCGCAAAATACAGATAGCAGGAGACAGAGGACAGCCATGGTCAGATAGGAAAACATTCAGGAGCTATCTGGATCAGTGTTATAGGCTGTTGCTGAGTAACGCAAAAGTAATGTAAAGAGTAAAGAAACGAGTAAAGTAACGAGTAAAGTAACGAGTTACTTTATGTAGAGAATAACGAAGTAAAGTAAGATATTACTTTTTTTAAAAGTAATATGTAATATATTACTTTTTTTGAGTAACGACCCCATCTCTGGTCATGAGGAATCCAGTACTCACCTTACCGGGAGAGGCCTGAGGGTTCCTGAAAGACAGCTGTCGCCACTAAATGGGAGGCAGCAACATTGACCAGGTAAAAAACGGGCAAATGTGCACGGTGAAGCCCAGGAGGCCGCTGCACAAATCTCACTAGAGGTACCCCTCGTAGTGCTGCCCAGGAGGTTGAGAAACTCCTGGTGGAGTGGCCCCTAACATTAAGAAGGCAGACCTCTTGATCCTGAGGAGTCAAAAGCTGCTAGCTCTATGACATGATTTAAGTGGGCCGAGGCTCTTTGGTAAAAATGACGGGTTGGGCTAAAGTGCCACCCCTGTGCCACCTGAGTACCAGCGTATGCACATTTCACTCACTGACAAGGCGTGAAGCTCACTCACACGCTTGGCTGATGCCATCGCGAAAAGAAAAGCAACCTTTGCCAAAAGCCATTTAAGCTCTGCTTGCTCCAGGGATTCAAAGGGTGAGGAAAGGAGGGCTTCCAGCACCATTGGCAAGTCCCCTGAGAGAACCTTGGTAGCCCGAGCGGGATTTCACCACTGGGCACCTTTAAGAAATCAGGTCACCAAAGAGTGAGACCCAACAGTCTGGTTATCAACCTTAATATGCCTGGTTGAAATAGCAGCCACATAGACCCTCAAGGTGGAAGCCGAGAGCTGTCTTTCCAGCAACGGCTAAAAAAACACAGAATTACGGGCTCTGAGGAACTCTCAGACACTTCTCCGCAAGACCCATACCAATCTGCAAATAATTTCTATCTGTTGGCATAAAGCGATCTGGTAGAGGGAGCCCTTGAATCAATAACAGTCTGAATTACCTCATGGTCACATGCCATTAAGAGTGGATCATGCCCTTCAGGGGCCAGACCCATAGCTGCAGGCGTTCTGGTGTCGGGTGCCAGATGCAGCCCCCAAGCTGGGAGAGCAAGTACCGCCTCCTGGGCAAGCACCATGGATTTCCTTCCAGTAGCCTGTACATCGCTGGAAACCAGGGTCTCCCTCGCCAGTATAGAGCAACCAACAGAAGCCTGTGGCTGCCTAGGTGAACCCTGTGTAGGGTTGCAACTATCAGCGGAAACGGTGGAAATGTATAAAGGAGCTGATCTGGTCATGGATGTGCCAGGGCATCCTGGCCCAGTGGACTGGTTATCTCCATCAGTGAGAACCAGAGAGGGCAATGTGTCGTGGATTCTGAAGCAAACATCCACCTCTGCCATACAATACTTGCCCAATATTGCCTTCATTACCTCTGGGTGGACTCGCCATTCTCCCGAAGGAGGTTTCTGGCGGGAGAGAAAATCCGCCACAACATTCTGTTTTCCCGGCAGATAAAATAAGGGAAAGCCCGGATGAGGAGTTGCCACGCAACCTGTAATAACTGGGTCGGCCTGGTGCCCCCTTGATGGTTGACATGGTGGACAGCTGACTTGTTGTCGCAACGTATCAATACATATCTGGCTCTCAAATATGGAAGGAATTTACAGAGCACTAAATACATAGCACAGAGCTCGAGCACATTTATGCACTGTGCCATCTCCTTAGCACTCCAGAGCCCGCTCACTGCTCTGTGTTGCCAAACTGCCCCCCAGCCAGAGAGCGAAGTGTCTGTCACCACCACCTCGCAGAGTGAGGGGATTGACACCTCTGACCAGATACGCCCTGTCTCTCCATGGCCGCAACGCCATTGGGCATCGACTGGACACCCTGACCTTCCTTGATCCGTGCTACCGCGCTGGAGACCCTCCGGTCCAAATTTGGAATGGCCGCACATGGAGGAGGCCTAGTGGCACTATTGTCGTCACTGATGTCAGCATCCCCAACAACCTGAGAACAAGGCTGTATTTCACCTTCCTGTCCATTTGAAATTGAAGTAAAAGGTGGAGCATGGCCTCTACCCACCTTGGAGCCGGAGAGGCCAGAAGCTGGATGGTGTCCAGGGACATGCCGAGGAACCCAACCTTTTGACTGGGTAGAAGACAACTCTTGGCATGATTGACTATGGATGTGAACCGGCTTTGCCGAGTCACAGCCTGGAACACGTCTGCTGTCCTCAACATGTGGAAGGCCAGCACTTATAGAAATGTGTTCTGCCTTCATAAGTCCAGTATAGGGCGAAACCCACCCTCTTTCTTTGGAATTAAAAAATAAAGTCAGTAAAACCCACCTTGCTGTGTTCGAAGATCTACAGCTTCGATTGCCCCCTTCTCCAGGAGGATGTGTATCTCCAAGTTGAGGGCATGACTTTTTTTGGGATCGCTGACTGTAGTCAGTCTGATCCCCCTGAAAACTGGGAGCCGGCATCGGAATTTAATATTGTACCCTTGGGAAAGCGTGGCCACTACCAAAGGGTCTGTAGTACAGCACCTCAGCTGCTGGGAGCCACCTGCCACCTTTTGGGCCCTTGGGGCGAAACCCCTGGCCTCTCTGCATCAGAGGCGCTGGTCGTGCGGGAGCCCAGCGGGGTTGACGGGGTTGCTAAGGAGAGTTGAGGTCCTCGGGGCTGGCAGCTGAGGGTGATATGGGCTATAACCCTGTGGCGGTCGCTGTCTGTGTTGCGGCGTTGGTCCCCGAAGGCTAGCTGCTGCCGAGTCTGGTTTGCCTGGATGCCGCGTTCCAAGGCTTGTTGTGCTGCCGGGCCAAACAGCTCACCCGGAGCTACAGGAGGAGTCCGGAGGGCTCGCCGAAATGGCTCTGAAAGCGGGGACTGCGCCAGCCATACCTGACGGCGAGCCAGTGTGAGTGTTGACATGAGTCTACCTAGCTCCCTCGTCATGAAGGCGAACACCTGCAGAGATGCATCATTGAGACTCTGAACAGAAGTGTCTGCACTGGAGGACTGCAAGGACTGGGACAGGGCCAGTCAAAGATGGGATAAAGATTTCCCTATACAGCCCATACGTGCAGCTGTATCATAGCATTTTATTAGAAAGTCATCCGTAATTCGACACTGTGGCTTTGGAAAGCGAGCAACAGGCCTCAAGACCTCCTCTGGTGCCACAATTAGGAAGGCAATGGCTGGCTCTACCGTGGGCATCAGGTCCAGTCGATGCCTGCTGACATCTTGCATTGAAGCCAAAGCCCTGCTATCACTGGTGTGGTGAGAAATGGATTTGGGCTCTGGCCAACACTTGTGGAGCTCCTCTATATACAGAAAACAGAAAAAACAGCTTGTGGCGGAACATGCCTAAAGAATGCATTAGCTGGAGGGCTTGTCTTCGGAGCCTCATTCAGCCCTAAGCGTGCCAGTGCCATACAGACAACCGGCTAAATTGTTGCTGGGGCAGCCTCTGAGTATGTCCTAGACCCACTTCCTGTGCGCTAAGAATAGCTGTCAGAAGCTTGGTTGGGAGCATCTACATCTCCCTGTCCAGACCTGTCCTACAGGAAGCCCTCGTGGGACAGGGCATCCTCATCCCATTGTGGGGTAGGAGCTCTAGCCTGCGGGATATCACCCCTCTGAGATTAAGGAGCAAGGCCTTAATCTCAGAGAACTCCGACGCTAACATATCCACTTTAGGAGCCAGTATGGCAGCAACTCTCTGTCGTAAATCACGAGGGCATATGAGGTTCACAAGTCAATTAGCCGCGGACGCATATTATTATTTCGAGCACTAAAACAGCACCCACGCAAGAGCAATATTGAAGCCTAAAAGGGAAGAAACATGCCTTGAGCATGCACAGGAGCTCTCCTTGGTCTCCTGTGCTCTCGGTCAGCTCTTCTACTTTTGCCTGCTCGCGAGAGACATTTTATTTTTGACAGGAATTGGGCGTACCGTATCCAAGTAACACCAAATCTAATTGGTTACACCCCTCTTCTTTTATGATTGGCCATTGTCTGGGTGTAAACAAGGAAGTACTTTGTGTCCCTCTCGAACTTCTATGCTCTCAAACGTGGAAACGTCTCAAGTAAGTTAATTCGTTTTACTAGTTTAATTATGCAAACTACATCAGTCAGTTTTGCCGTGTTAGTAACGATAGATAAATAGATGGATAGATGGACAGTTTGGTGCAAACCCAAATTTGTCCAAAACACAAAACAGGTAGTTCCACTCAACCCGGTCGAACGTTTTCTCTGTGTCGAGAGAAACCACACACTCAGGGACTTCCTCAGAGGCCAGATAAACAATATCAAGAAGCTGACGGATGTTAAAATAGGAATGGTTAATCACCACTAAGGAATAACACGCTTTGACGAGCGAAGGCAATCGTCAGGGAGCCGTTTATAACTATAACAAAAGTTGCAATATAGTTGCTAATGTAATTACTTTGGAGCGAAATCGCACATCAGTAAAGAAAATGCCCGGAATCAAACTTGAGTGTCCCATGGGCTATTAAATCAACTTGAACTCAAAAACAAAAGGAGCGTATTCCTCCTTGCCACTTAGCTTTATTGTTCTAGCATGGTTAATCACAACTAAGGAGTAATACACGTTGACGAGCGAAAACAATCGTCAAGGAGCAAATAGTCAACTACAGCTAAAGTTGCTAACAACAAAAAGAAACGGCAGGCACCGGCTAATTCCACCACAGCCTTACCGATAACTGCGTGAGCATCACCTTGCCCTGCGACAGTAAGCTCAAGGTAACCCGAAAACCAGTAGCGGGCCGTGCATTTCACCCCTGGTGTCACAATCTGATGAAGGACCCAAATGCAGCACTCAAGAAACCAAGGAGTATTGGTAATATTCTTTATTGGTAATAATACCAGAGCTAGGCCTGTCGCGGTAATCAATAAATTGACTTATCGTACGATAAATAAAAATGGACTCGATAGCTCGATATATTGCCGTTTACATGCGTGTTTGTTTACATAAGAATGTGACCACCATTTTAGCCAGGAGCGCTGTGGCTGCCGGCCTGTCGCGCTGTGAGGGGCAGGGCTCACACACAGCCCATGACATAGCCAGGTCAGGACACTCCGCGTGCAGCCAAATTAATAATATAGAGACAAGCAGGAGACAACGTGTGACTTACTCGAAGGGAATTTGAAGTTAAATGGAAGTGGTTGCAAAACCTAACTCCATCTCCGGTGTGGGAATATTTTGGATTTAAGCCAAATCAACGAGGCGAACCTACGGACTTGAATGAGCCGGGCGGTGTGTTGCATTTGTTTTAAAAAGCTAGCAACAAAAGCTAGCAATACGACCAACCTTAAACTGCACCTGAAACACAACCACCCCATTCCGTTTTCCCAGCTGGGAGTAAACACGGCAGCTCGAGAGCCCCCACCTTCCTTACAGTTTGCAATCAAAGATGCATTTGCCCGACAATGTGAACATGTTGGTGTTCCTTGCTCGAAATCTTTGAAATACTGTACAGATTTGGATATGGCCTGTTGAGGCATCTGGGTCTTTGTATGGAAAGTGTTTTGTATGGACAGGACTTGACTGTTGTTTTAAGTTTGCTTGTGAGACAATGTGTGCTCATATATAAATAAAAGCAATAATTGTGGCTTGATATTGAGTAAGAACATGTTTTTATGAACCACACAGCTTCCGGTCTTCCACGACCCGACCGGAGAAAAAGACGTGCTGCAGACACGAAACACATTACCAGTAGAAATACATTGCTTTTAAAATCGTGCTGTGCAACACGAAAAAAAAGGGGAAAATCGTGTTGGTGAACACGAAATGCCATGAGACTGGGTTGCTCCACCTCAAATAATTCTGCGCCTAAACCAAATTAAATTAAATTATCCAAATGCAATATCAGGGATGTTATATTAATAAAATAATAAATCAATCCAAATTGAGTCAAGTTACTGCATAGCTCAAGCCCTACATAAGTACAATTACTAACACATGTATCTTCTTTCTTTTAAAGTTCAGTCAAAGCATACTAATATTTTATCACTGAACATGACTCCATTTCAACACTAAACGTAACAATTTCAGACGAAATTGTGTGATGGCCTATTTTATGAGTGGCCGTGTAGGCCAAAATTCAAACTAACCTTGTGCATATACTGAACACATCTGGCCTTGCACACACACTACTGAAATACTCTCACATTCACTAGTGAACACCTCACACACACACAACTGAAAAGTAAACCTCACACACATACTACTAAAAATGTACCTCACACACACGCAACTGAAAACATCTGGCCTTGTACACACACTACTGAAATACTCACATTCACTACTGAACACCTCACACACACTCACAACTGAAAATTAAACCTCACACACTACTGAAAATTAACCTCACACACACACTATTGAAATCTTCTCACACACACTACTGAAAACATTTTACTGAAAAATTCTCAGTAGGGAATGTGCATGTGTTTCACCTATGTGTGTGAGGGGGATTCTTGCTGTAACGGAAGTCATTGTAATGAAACGGAAGTAACAAAGAACAATGCTGCAGTGATACAGTAGGTGGCGATATTTATCGTCTACTCTGTTTGGAAGTCGCCATTAAAGAAGAAGAATGAAACAAAAGGTCCAATTCAGCATGGATTTATAGAGAAACAGCACCGCAGCCGTAGGCTGGAGCCTGGACCGAGCGGTCTACAAACTGAGACGGTCTGGTCTATGGAGGCGTTCTTGTTTACATCACCTGGCGCAGCTCGTGAGGTGGCCTAGCAACCGGCTAGCAACATGCACAGCTGCAATAAGCTAACAAGCTAACTAAGCCGAAATTGAGCCAGAAACTTTCCTTTTTTTGTTTTACCATTTATTGAAGTGATTGATATTTCAGGCTGAGAGGGAAATGGCCTGTTAAATATGGTTGATTAACCTCTTAAGCCCGAAGGTCCCCCCAGTGGACCCCTCCCACCGTTTTTTTACGAGACTATGTCTCAGGGCTTCTTAACATTTATGAAACTATTAATGTTTCATACCCTTTTAAAAGGTAAGAAACTCCGCTAACTGACAATAAGAACAATTGTCAGCTAAAAAAAACACGAGTAATACCAAGCCTTTGAATTAGCATTGAGCGAAAAAATGCTAACTAATGCTAACGCTTTTTTACACAGAACTCACGGTAGAAATGCCCTTATTACTATCTTAACTGCACAAACAAGATATACGATTTAAAGCTGAGACTCCACAGATGTAATGTCATCACTGTCCGACCTCGAATTCCTGGAGCTTTCAGCCAGAAAAGAGAAAGTAAACAACATCCGGTTTCAAAAATATTACAATAATTACGTCTTACCTTTTTTGATTTGTGATCAAAAGTTGTGTTCAACGGAATAAAAACGCCGCTCAAGGTTAATCCAATGTCTTTGTGTCACGTAGAATTTTTTACTGATTTACATCATCATATTTATGGCATACTGGGTATACAGTTTTGCCGTCCAGGCTTGTACTTTCAGATATGTTTCGTTTGCTTCTCTATTACGTCCGCAATGGTAATGTTTACATGGATTTGGGAACTGCCCATCGATTCTATTGGATGTAATGGTTAAGAAAAAGGTGTAAATCACCCAAATTGACCAATGGGTTCCAGAGATATGGTCCTGCGTAAAGTATAAAGAATGCCAGCCAGCTTAAGTACATTACGCAGGAGACTTTACTTATTGTTTACTACGTAAGGGAGCAGGAATTGCAGCAGGACCCGCTCTGAGCACGGAGCGGACAGCAGATAACGGAATTGCAGTTTTATTGCTTATAGATTATCAGAACATTTCAAAGGGGACACAGCCACATTGGATATTAACCTATGGATTAACTACATCATCGTGTTAATGCCATTGAAGACCAGTTTAGACCAGACAAAGAGGAAGGTAAGCCATGTTAGCTTAACGCATTAGCGCTAGCGCCATTTGTTTTGATGTACGTTTTTGTTTATTAAAGTCGCGAGTTTGTATCTTTCAGTGTTGAGGTGGGCACCGTTAGATTCTGTGTCTTTACGATCATAAACAATGTGTTGGATGTGCAGCTAGGATAAGTAAAGAGTGATTTTCGGTGCAGTAATAGGTTAGCATTTTTCGCTCGGGGCTAATTCAGAGGCTCAGAGGATAACAGAGTAGGCCTATGTTTTATTTATTTGTATTTTATTTTTTTTCACAACAGTTGTATTTGGATGGAATGAATACCTATAGTGATAATTCAAAATAATAAAATGATTTTTACAGTGAAAAAGTTCAAATGGAACTGATGGTTCCCAAATTACCCAGAGGTGAGTCCGCTTGGACTTTATTTTTCTAAACCTCTCTAAAAAGGTCAAATTTCACTTGTTTTGCATCAATCTTGATACAGGGTACTTATTATATGTTATAGTTTGGATTCCTAAAGCTTTTAGTCTACTAGCCCATCATTCAAGGGTGGTTTTCACTATAAGTAATTATTATTTTTTAGGCGGACATTAGCATTTACATGTTTTTACTGTGT
Organism: Gymnodraco acuticeps; assembly: GCF_902827175.1. Classification (NCBI taxonomy): domain Eukaryota; kingdom Metazoa; phylum Chordata; class Actinopteri; order Perciformes; family Bathydraconidae; genus Gymnodraco; species Gymnodraco acuticeps. The sequence goes on from NW_022992023.1 coordinate 629,900, forward strand.
TCCATCTGAATTTAGTTTAAAATAAAACATCTATATTGATTCTGACACGTCTACATCCAACTCACAGATGTAACCTTGCTTTGAGAGAAAAGATTATTCATTTGCCCCTTTTAGAAGTGAAGATATAGTCTTTGTTGTGTTAGTGGCATTTTCGAGCCTGAAACCTGAAAAACAGGCTCAGGGCTTAAGAGGTTAAGCTGTGTACTTCTAGCCAACAGGTATGTTAGCATTAATTAGTTAACAGTAAATAAATACAGGAGTAACCGATGTACTCCAGCCTGATCCATATAAGGCTAACCTACGTCTGTTGCTCCCGTTCTGCACGTCTTACGTTGCTTAAGGCGAGACACCCCAGGTGAATAGGGTAATTTTTTTTACTTAAAGATATCAACTAGAAAGTTAATTACTTACAATAAGGCAATTGTTTTTTGTATTACAAGTTTTCTGAAATAGCATGTTTAAATATGCAAATGAGCCATTATTTCATTAAATATGTACACATTTTAACACATTTCAGGAACCGAAATCTGAACTTTGGATAAAGCCAGGTTCACAATTCTTGTTTCATTTTGTAGTCATATTAGTATCTAAGGCTTTCACAGAAGGGATATTGGATATCTCTTTCTATCACTCCATAAATCAGAAAACACTGTCAACAGCCCTAAAATATCAATTCCGCCATGTTTTTAGGTATCAATCAATCAATATTTATTTATATAGCCCAATATCACAAATGTTACATTTGTCTCAGTGGTCTTCACAGTGTGTACAGAATATCAGTATGACAATACGACACCCTCTGTCCTTAGACCCTCACATCGTACAATAAAAAACTTCCGGAGAAAACCCACAGTTTAAAGGGAACAATGGGAGAGGTATAAAATGTTATATAATTCAGGCTATAAATGATATATGAACAAACCCTTCTGTAAAAGCCTTCATAATATTGAGAGGAATATAACTGGAAGGTTTGGTGTATGTACGTCAGTGGCGAGCCGTCAGGGCCCTCTGTGAGGGCCTAAGATATTCTAAAAAATAATATTTGAAAACATTAAGAAAAAAACATTTTTTTTTAAATATATTTTTTTATATGTTGTTGTTGTTACATTTTTCATTAGTTTTACCAAAATAACTTGATTTAATTGTATTTAAAATAATATTTCCAAATAAATAAATCCTTCAAATCTGCCTGTTCAGTTTCTGTTAGAATGTGAAGGGTTAAATGCCGTCTCTGCGAGTTATGTGAAGACGGGAGAGCTTGTTGGTCCCTCTCTACATTCACAGAGGGCCAGCTATAGTAATTCAACGAGAGAGTAATGTCAAATGACAGTACAATTGACCAATCATATCTTCCCTCTAAATGGGCGGGCTTTATTTTCGCGGACTTTATGACAAGTTCCGCCCGCTGTGAGGTCTATGCAAGTGGTGCAGTGACGCATCCTATAACCCGGAAGTAAGCTTCGCTCGGATTCCCTCGACAGGAAGCAATGGCATTTCTCCATAGGATTTTGGAAAATAGCTCGAAATAAGGTCTGTGGAAAACGAACCTGTTAGATAAATGCACGTTTGGTTCAGCCGGATAATATCCACATGTCTACCCTACTTTTATTATCTTTGAATCATAAATCTAAACGAGAGATTTATGATCGATAGATTTATAATTAGCATAAGTTCGTTCATGATGGCTCACTTCAGTGATAGTGATGACATCGTTGCGAAATTATTAACCTAGTCATTTTCAAGATTGAGTTACAATGATAAACTGGAGTGGCAAAGGATCAGCTGCATGACCCGCCATCAAGTGCTTCATCCAAAAGGAAAGGAGGATGGACTTTGTGTTTAAGTGATTTGATCATCAAAGGTAGGCCTAAGTCATTTTCAATGTGGGCCGCCGTGCCGACTTAATTCATTTGCAATTGTTACTTGGCTGTAAGTAAGGGAGCCTGTCATGATATCTAAATGGTGTTGTTTTGTGTGGTAGAGGGTCGCTGTCATTGATGCGTTTTGCACCCCGGGCCGCTGTTTTGATATTCCGCTGAAGTATACGCTGTGACGTAATATCTCTTCTTTTTTTTCGAGGGAAGGGGGGTCAGAGGGCCTAGCTATAAAAGTCACGGCTCGCCACTGATGTACGTGTTACTGAAGTGGAAATTCCAAACTCAGAGTAGGAGAAAAAACTCATTTTGAGAAAACGACCTTTAAAGATTGCAATGTGTTAGAAATTAAAATCAATATTTTATGGCATCATTTAGTTTAAAACATACCGTCAGCATAAAAGCTGTTTTATTCTGAAAGAACCAGAAGTTCTCGCACAATGTCTGATGCCAAGCTTTTATTCTGAAAATCCTTCATCTCCGGTTAGCATTTAGCATGTGGCTAATATTCCTTTTCCTACCAAGGTGAATATAGAAGTGAAATGACACGGAGTGTTGCACACCGAAACCTGCTGATTTTAACACTACATCTATAGACGTTGAGTTATTATTATTGCTGAATATTAAATAAAGGTACAGTTTATTTTAATACGTTTTATTTACAGACGTGGGTAGCATATGACGACTTCCGGGGCTACCGTAAATGATAACTGTCGTAAAGTATTTCCAGTATTATTAAAGTATCGATTACAGCCGTTAAAATGCAATAAATGAAAAGTGATGAAAGAGAATATGAGGAGAAGAGGCGTGTTTAGTTATGTATTGAATGTACAATGTCTGAGTCCTCTGTTATGCGCAACAACGGACATTGAAGATCGGAGGCGGGCGGACCCCCTACGTCACCACAGCCATTGAAGAGGAGGAGCCAAATGAGATATATAGTCAGGTGACAGAGCTTTGTGGAGCCTCTTCTGCACGGCCGCAACTGCGAGAGGGAGCTGCAGCTCCTCTCTCTCTCAGAACCATATCCTGCTTGTTAAATTACCGCGCCATTTAATTAAAGTACCCATTTGAACCTTTCTCAGAGACTCCATTGTCTCATACTTTTAAAGCTTCTCTCCAGGACGCGAGAATAACGAATACTCTAATAAGTGTGGTGCTACCTAAACCCTCCTGTTCTTTGGATGATAGCTTGCGCCTCGACGCACTCCGTGAAGGTATTTCATGTTCGGGGTCATTTGTTTTTTGTATAACCTTGCTTCGTGCAAGTGACAATTGTTGTCGTCTTCTCTGTGAACGTTTTTTTCGCCGTTCTTTTGCCATTTTGAGATATACATTTCTAGCGGAAAGCTAACTAGGAAGTGTTTTAGCACACCACGTGACGCATCTGAACGAATCACGTTGTCAGAAATTGACACCAGCCAATGAGATTTAGTTTCTTGGTTTAAGACCCCTTTGTACTTTCACGATTGGTTGCTGATACAAAGGAAATGACCATATTTGGATCTGATGAGATTGTGCAGGAGAGACACAGCTTTCCAACGATATCTCTGTTGACATAGTGCACACAGCGGTCGCGGTACTTTATGTTACGTTAGAACAGTGGCGAGCCGTCAGGGCCCTCTAGGCCCTATGTGAGGGCCTGAGATATTCTAAAAAATATTTGAAAACATTAAAAAAAAAAAAAATTTGAATATTTTTTGTTGTTAAATGTTTCATTAGTTTTACCAAAATAACTTGATTTAATTGTATTTAAAATGACATTTCCAAATAAATAAATTCGAATCGGCCTGTTCAGTTTCTGTTGGAATGTGAAGGGTTAAATGCCGTCTCTGCGAGTTATGTGAAGACGGGAGAGCTTGTTGGTCCCTCTCTACATTCACAGAGGGCCAGCTATGGGCTAGTTGCACAAGATGGCGTCTATCAACTTCTGGCGGCTGGTTGTGCGGTTGTAAACTTCCGGTCTACAGTAGAGCGGTAGAGGGAAGAGCGATAGATAGCGTATAGATAGCGAGAGAGATAGCGTATAGATATTATATAGGCACTATTTTACACTCGATGTCTCCAAGACCTACCGAAGGTTAACATCAGTGATGTACATCGGCTGGTACAAGCGACAGGCTCAGCCCCGAGGAGCAAAAGAGAAAAGGGGTTCAAGATGTAGCTACATATCCAGCTACGTCGACAATTATGAAGGTAAGTGACAAACAAAGCTGCAGTTACTGGCTAACTTTGACAAATTGACAGTCTTGATTCAGTGTAAAGCGTTTTAATGATGTACTATTACGTTTTTTTGGAGAACATGAATGATGTCCAATTCCCCACAGTTTCAAACAAAGATCTACCTTCAGTAGGGTTGCCAACTTCCAGAAATGGAAAAACACACAGGCACGCAGCCAGACACACTGCATTGCGTGCAAACAGAAAAATATTTTTTATTTTTCCCTTTACCAGGAATCCGGGACAAACAATGCCCCTTTTGGCTCAAATACGGGACGTCCCGGCTAATACGGGACGGTTGGCAACCCTAACCTTCAGGGAGAGTGAGCATCAGGGCTAGCTGTTACAGGTCCATGAGAAAGCATGAAAAGCCTCACGATCTCAGAGTAGGGAGGAAAATAATACATTAGCTCACATCAACTGGTAGCTAGCTATGTGTGTGTAGCATGAAGGGGCTACAGATTTATTTTCGTTTTGTAACCCTCTCGTGTAAAATGATAAATATATTAGCTAAACCCAAACTCATCAAAGATTCTTAATGAGAGGTTGAAAACCGTCTCTGCTTTCATGGAAACCCCAGAAACTGGTTGTGACGGCTGCTGTTCTTTACTGAATGGTTAGTATAATCCATGTAGGGTCCAATTATTTGTATTGGCCAGTGTTAGGTAAGTGCTGGTTTTGTACCCTACATCTATGTTAAGCTGTTCAACGTTCTACTAACACTATTTTATGTAGTTATAATATAAGATAATACATTGAGAGAGCTGAGACAGGCTATACAAGCGTATCTGTTTGAATGTCCTTAAATTACAGTATTCCAAACAGCAGAACTTCTGTGTATGTGATGTGATGACAACCTGACATGGTTTAGCCTTTTCCCACACCTACTACTACTGATCAGCCTGCTCTCAGCTTTCTCATTTGTCTGTGTTGTATACAAGCAGTGTCCTAAATGTAAAATGACTGACATTTTGTTTTAAGAACTGTTCACCTGTGGAGATTGCAGTGGCAAAGTGTTCCTGTGTAGCTGGAACAGCACTCTGCAACCACAATGTTGCACTGATGTTCCAGACCGCACACTACTCCACACTCAACCTGGCTGCTGTCCCCCCTGTCCTCAGCTGCACTGAAACAGAGCAGCGATGGCACAAGCCAAGAACCATGGTAAGTACAGTATGTGTTCACAACCAATCCACGGTTTAATGAGTATTTCCTTTGTGCCAAGAGCTGATCTAGTATGTTGCATCAATGACCTTTTCAATTAATTTGACAATTCTTTTGTGTAATTAATAGGGTGTGAAACCAGGCAGAGTGAGTGACATGGTGTTCACTTCCACTAAGCCAAAGCAGTTTACAGTTGCTGACGGTGTAAGGTAATATATATTGTCCTAAGTAATTGTATGTATCCTGCTACAAACTTTGTGATTGTTGTCTGAGTGTAAAATTGTTCTTAAAGTCCTAATTATCATATAAACATGTTCAAAGGAGTACACGTTACAAGGCCGTACGGGGGAGCTGCCAGACCCAGATGTCCTCAAAGTCAGCGAGGCATACAAGGACTTCTCAGCAGATATCGCACCACGAAAAAAAAAAAACGAATGGCTCACTACTCAACTCAACGACTAACACTCTTTCAGAGGATATGTTGGAAATGCACACATTATATATATTTTTTGCATCTACTTTCTGGATATTGTGCATCTGTTCATCTGTTATATAAACTAGCATTACTTAAATATGCAGAGACTAATTGAAATGTTTAAATATGTATTTTCCCCCCCGATGTAACATCAACCTATGTTTTGTAAAAGTTTATAAAATTAATCTGTAAAATGTTATCATATTGTGGATTTATTAAATTATGTATTTTCCTATGTTATTTATGTGTGCGTTTGTTTTGAGGATATAATTCATTAGTACCTAAACATAGTATGGTATAACTGCTTTTTGTAATGAAATACACAATTGGTTTGGGAGCACGAAATCTTTTAATCGTTGTTGCCCAGGCTTGCCCAAATGAATGGAAACGTATCTCCCGATTATAACATTGTGTAACTTGCTGCTGTTAAATACCGTCAAACTATGTGCAATATGTGCTTTATGTGCAATATATACTTTATATACATATGCCATCTTTAATAACTGTAATATATACCGGGCTGCTAAATCCTAAGAACTGCTACAGGATTTGATTTGTAGATTTGATTTGTTTTTGATCTGTATTTTTGAAAATTATGTAACTTTTTATCTTTTTTTTAGCATATTGTTTATTATATTATAACTTAGTACATTTTAACGCATGTAAGATATTCAACACTAAGCTGTCTGTGGCTCTTTCCTGCTTCAACGCTGCAAATGTCCCCTCTGTGGGACTAATAAAGGTATTCTGATTCTGATAACGGGACGAATTTGTACAAAGGGGCACACAGCAATGTAGTGCCGACTTTCTTCCACGCTGGAAGGCCAATCGCTTTTCTTTACCCTGAAATCCGCTCATTCTTGCTCTCGGTGTGACATAACAAACTGTCAAACTGTCAAAACTCGGTACTCAAACCGGAAGTACTCAGCCGCACACCCAGCCGCCGGAAGTTGATAGACGCCATCTTGTGCACAGAGCCAATAAGTCAAATGACAGTACAATTGACCAATCATATCTTCCCTCTAAATGGGCGGGCTTTATTATCGCGGACTTTATGACAAGTTCCGCCCGCTGTGAGGTCTATGCCAGAGCCCTAGAGAGATAAGAGTTACGACACTCTTTGATGTCGCCGCCAGCCGGTCACGTGGTTTATGTATGCCGGGATAGTTCCAAACGCACTTCCGTGGCAATGCTTCTCTATGGCAAAAACAGCACAAACATGGTCAAAATAGTCATAGATTAAACCAACGCTGTTATTTTTTAAAGATTGCTTTCATATTTACATGATGTGGTTACACTTTGTATGGATTGGCACTATTTACAAGTTTCGTTATTTAACGATATTTTGAGGGAAAAGTGTGGCAGCACAAGCAGGCTATGTTGCTGTCACTGCCAGGGCAGTCACGTCCGTAGTATAGTTGCGCTGCGCTGTCATGTTCTTCTATGGGACAGACAGACAGCAGCGATATATTGCATTATTGAATGGTACATATATATAAAAAAAACACACACACCCAAGTATTTTTTCAGCTGTAATTGCATTATTGCATACTTTTTATTGACAGTTTTGCATTTGGAGAGGCAGGGTGACAACGGAAAGCTTGGTAGCCTATTACTTAGATACGTTTTACATTTTTGGAGGGAAACCCTTGTGTTCATGTTAGCATGGGTAGCATGATCATGTTAAGACTATGAATATCATTTTACCACAACAGTGGATGAACAATTGATATATGTGTTTGAACAAGAACAACAGGAAGAACAAAGTAAAAGGGACGAACACATGTGTGAACAAGTATTAAGAACAGTGTATGGAAAAAGTGATGTGATGTGGGATGTGTGTTAGAACAAAACAAAGTCAAATGAATGAGAAGGAGAACAAAGAGGGTTAGGGTTCAACAGAAAAAGATTAATTCAGCCAAAAAACACAATTAGATGAATCTAAAGTGTAAAACAATCTTCAACACAGACCAAATGAGTGCCCTTGGACAACAAAACATATGGTGGGGCAACGATAAATACAATTGAGAGAGTGGGAGACTAAAAATGATTACTATGATAAATATTCAAACTATTTACAAAACTATTTACAGAAGCTCCTGTTGAACCATGGTTCAACAGAGCAACAAAAACAGGTTTGTCAACAATAAAAATGATGAGGCCACTTTGCCAGGGGGAGGTGATCCAGCGACGAGACAATAAAAAGAGAAACTGAAAAAAGTTTAAAAAATCTTTACAAACAACTATTTACAAAAAAGCAACTATTTACAAAAAAGCAATACTATTTACAAAAAAGCAATACAGAGCTCTAGGGCATCCAGGAGCCTAACCATTTTGAAAAAAAACAAAAAGGTTCCTTTGTGAAAGGGACATCCTCTTCATCTGTTTCCTGGGCCCTAAAAAGCAGAGCAAGAATAGGAACAGTGGTGAATAAGGGGAGAGAATACAGTTGGGAGCAGACTGAACAGAGGACATAGCAATATTCATGTTAAAATGTTTGCACTACAAATATTATGGCACTTTCGTTTATATTGCATTTTAATAGATCAGTTGTCATACCATGGTTGGATGTGCAGCATTTGGATGCTCTAAACGATCCGAGAAGGGGTTCCAGATGTATGGCTTCCCTAAGGACATAGAGCGAAGGAAGAGATGGATGGCAATAGTCAACAGACAAAACCTGTGTCTGACAACAACAGCAGAAAACTCTGTCATGTAAGTAATGTTCACAGAGGTGACATGACTTGTTAACATTTTAAAAGGCATCATATTTCCAAGTGTAGAGAATTATGACTCTTCAATGACATTGGAAGTGTGCAGTGGAAAGTGATCAAACCTACAGGTACACTTTGAAGACGACCAATATATTGGCAACAAATCAGGAGGAAATTTGAGGTTGAGGCCAGATGCTGTTCCAACAGTATTTATACATCGGCCTAAGCCGAAAAGGAGGAAATCCACGTCAAGGAGTATGCCTCCAGCTGTTAATGTCAGGAATGATGACCACACCTATTATGGCACATCAAACATTGGTATGATATATGAAGCTAACAATGTTTCCCATGTTATATAATTCAAGGATAGACTACACTCCTAATGCAACCTTCAGATTATACAGCTTCAAAACTACCAGGGTTCAGGGATTCTCTGAAGACTCATATACCACATGTAGATCATCTACAGATTTCTTCATACTTTAACATTGCCAATAGACGAATTTAGATGAATGTCACTATAGGAGTGTAGTGTACCCTTAAATGACAATAGGTGCACATGTAAAGGCAGCATACAAATATAACAGCAAGATTGCCTTGTTATTGTTATTCAGGGAGATATTGAGGTGGAGTTCCAAGGGAATGAAAGGGACATAACAGACAGAGAGAGTGAGACAGATGTCAGCAGACTGCCAGGGGCCAGTATGTCAGGGGCCGACAATCAAGAGGCCACCTTACCAGAGATCAGTGTGCCAGGAGCCAGTCAGTCAGGGGTCAGCTATGAAGAGGCCAGTTTGCCAGGGTCAGGTGCTCCAGGGACCAGACTGCCAAGGGCCAGTTGTGACCAGGCTCACGTGGAGGATCTAATGAGGCAACTGAGAAGGGAGAGATTACTAAGAAAGAGAGCAGAGAGGGCTCTGGTAAACCGGAAAATGATTAATTCGGCATTAAAAAAAACACACAATTTGATTAATCTAAAGTTTAAAAAAATCTTCAACACAGACCAAATTAGAGCTAGATTACCATCCATCTGATGAGGTTTTCACCCTTGTTCAGAACGTGGAGCAGCTGTTCCGTGTGAGGACGAGCGATTCCCTCATGGAGTCCTCAAATGCAGTGTCACAGCTGGAACAAGAAGCCATGTTGCTGGACAGTAACCTTCCCTCATGCCATGACCTGAAGAAAGAAATCCTCTCAACATACATCAGGCTGAGGTTAAGGATTGCATCAAAGTGCATCAGGGCTGAGAGGAAGGATAAACATAAAGGGTATCTTGGCAGCAAGAATCAGAGTAAGAAGGCAAAGAAGACCCCACAGACCTCTGCACCGAAGGTCATAACATCTAGGCCACTGCCAAACACCTTACTCGTTGCCATCGATGTACTTGGCATCTCCATTCCCGGTCCACCGTCAGCAGCCTCCAGCCTCCTCTTCTTTCAGCAGTCATCACCTGCAGCCGTTGCCAGCACCAGCCTCCTTCAGCAGCAGCACCCTCCAGCAGCAGCACCCTCCTCCAGCAGCAGCACCCTCCTTCAGCAGCAGCACCCTCCTCCAGCAGCAGCACCCTCCTCCAGCAGCAGCACCCTCCTCCAGCAGCAGCACCCTCCTTCAGCAGCAGCACCCTCCTCCAGCAGCAGCAGCAGCAACAGCCATGGCTGACATATGAGGCTGAATAAAAAAAAGTGCTTATTATTTTTTTTAGTGTTTATTTTGTTAAAAATAAACATTTTGGATACAGGACCATGTTTTAGGCTCATCCTTCATTCACTGCTGTAGAGTAGCCTGTTCAGTAGGCTATTATTTTTTTAAGACTGAATAATACATTTGAAGAACAATCATTAAACTAGTGTGTACAAAGGAATCTATCCTAGCATGCCATCAAGCATTACAAAGTAGCGCTAGGCTAGTTGTACAGTACAGATGAGTTAACACGGAACAGTACAAAAAACAACTAAGTACAGTCAACATGTCACATAATGAAATGTTAGTATATCCCAAAATTCAATGAAATCTTAAATGAAATATTTATCACAAACGCCACCTCATTTCTACTAGTGCTAGCAGTTAAGTCATATCATACAGAAAAAGCCGACTAAGGATGGCTGACACGGTCAGGTTCAGCAGATAAAAACCAAAATAACAATAAAAACACATAATCAATCTAAATCCTGCTTGTTAGTTACCCAGCATCATTGATATATAAGCTGCTAGCGATTCATTACTGAAATCTTACCTTCAAAGCTGACGAAGTCGCGCTAGCTAACTAGCAGGCAATGCTAGCTAAATTGGTTGTAACAACCAAGATAAAATATAGATAATTACGCTGTGCATATACAAATGAAGACCAGTATAAGCATCATAAAGGGCCTCTGATACAATATAGACAGTTGACAATTCAAAAGAGTTCGATATTTCAGCAACTTACCTCTGGAACTAATCAACGCGCCGTAATGTAAGTGAATGAGGTCCAACGCCCAAATGACAATATTTGGAACTATTTCGATGTCCATACCCCGGAAGTAGGCGCCGCCATTTTTTACAACAGAGGTCTATGGGAGTGTCGTAACTCTTAGTATCTCTAGGGCTCTGGTCTATGCAAGTGGTGCAGTGACGCATCCTAAAACCCGGAAGTAAGCTTCGCTCGGATTCCCTCGACAGAAAGCAATGGGATTTCTCCATAGGGTTTTGGAAAATAGCTTGAAATAAGGTCTGTGTAAAACGAACCTGTTAGATAAATGCACGTTTTGTTCAGCCGGATAATATCCAGATGTCTACCCTACTTTTATTATTTTCGAATCATAAATCTAATCGATAGATTTATGATTAGCATAAGTTCGTTCATGATGGTTCACTTCAGTGATAGTGATGACATCGTTTGCAAAATTATTAACCGAGTC